>NC_056748.1:999046938-999138627 GCF_019279795.1 Protopterus annectens
ATATATATATATATATATATATAAAATGTGTGTGTGTATATGTGTAATATATATATATATATATATATATATATATATATATGTATGTGTGTATAATATGTATGTGTGCATGTATATATGACCTTGTTATGTATTTAACACACACAGACACATACACAAATTACTTGAAAGCTTAACTGTGTGTGAGAGTTGGAAGTGAATGAAACAATGTATGTGTTAATGAGGTTTAAGTGACATGCCATAACTGAACTCTCTTACTTTTGTCTTGACTGTAGTGCTCTTTTATTGAGCTTGGAAGTAATTCCCAGAGTTAGGTTTAAGTGCATTGAATACATAGTTGGGGAAATGTAGTTTAGTTTTTGGTGCTAGCAGGCTTAGTGTTGAATTAGAGACTTCTGAGGTTGAAGGAGTGGGTTCTTGTCACTTTATCTGTAAGATGTGTGTTTCAAGAGTTAGTTTTATATGGCCACAAGTGAAGTAACAGGACTTCTGTCTGTAATATAAGACCGGTTTGTCCTAGAGCGCCTTGCTGTGGTTTCCTGAGAGGAATTTGGTGGTGAAGTTATGGTCGAGACTGTTGTTTGGTAAGATTCCTTTACTTATGGCAGCTCTGCTAAGGATGTTTAGCCCAAATATATATTTTTGTGGCTGTGAATAGAAGACTGTTAATTTTGTTACTCTGAAGAGATGGAAGTCAGAAGTTTGGTGTAGCCAAATCTCCAGCTATCTGAAGGCAGTTTCTGTTGGAACATTGCTTAGGCCTATAATATCCATGGACTAGTGTAACCATTGGCTGAGTAAGTCCAGGTAATTTAGGAGCAGAGTTTGGATTTGAGTGGGATGGCTGTATCGGAACAGGTCATTGCCATGTAGTGGCATGTGTGGGAAGTCATTAGTGTGTAGCCGAGAAGGTTAAAGGCCAATATTAAGTTTATGAAGATTGCCCCTTTAAGGTTACCTTTTGTTTTGTTAATTAGTACTGTCGGATTCCATTGGACAGCCATGACCCTGTGTTT
This sequence comes from Protopterus annectens, assembly GCF_019279795.1. Taxonomy (NCBI): domain Eukaryota; kingdom Metazoa; phylum Chordata; order Ceratodontiformes; family Protopteridae; genus Protopterus; species Protopterus annectens. The sequence goes on from NC_056748.1 coordinate 999,047,955, forward strand.
TGATCTGAAACTCTATTTTATTTTAGAGGTGTTGTTATTGTTGCATGTATGCAAGAGTGAGTGTGGATAACTTTATTCAAGAATTTTCCTTTGTTTTTTTTGTATTCAAGTAAACTGAAAATGGGAGGGATTTTCTGTTTTATGTTGATTTTAATTGACTGCTTTCCAAATAATGAATTTTGTCTTTTTAGAGCTTGTAGATGTCATCTGTTTGTGCTTTAATTAAATTCTAACAGATCAATTGCTTATCACTGATATTCTTAGATTAACAGTCCATCCTGGGTAACCTTGCATTAATCTCTTAATCTTTTATGCACAACATTTGGTGATCGTGGTCCTAGCTTTCCAGTTTGAGATGGTGTTGAGGTTTATATTGATTGATTTATTTATATATAATAATAATATATATATATATATATATATATATATATATATATATATATATATATATATATATATATATATATATATATATATATATATATATATATATATATATATATATATATATATATGTGTGCTTGTGTGTATATAATGTGTGTATGTAGATATATGTATATCTATATATATATATGTATAGATAATGTGTGTATATATATATATATATATATATGTATATATATATATGCACAATGTGTGTGCATATATAGCTATATATATATATATATATATACATATATATATATATATATATACACATATATATATATATATATATATGCACAATGTGTGCATATATATATATATATATATATATATATATATATATATATATATATATATATATATATATATATATATATATATATATATATATATATATATATATATAATCTTACAGATGCTAAAATGCAGTTACATTTTGCTGGGAAGCACTAAAGTAATTCACTTTATATACTCTGCATGCTGGGTCTTACCAGGTGAAAGAAGAAAAAAAATCAAAGGTTTGTCTGTTCGTTGGCAGTGTCTTGGCATAAAATGTAATGCATCTCCACCTTGCCTTTCTCTTGAGATGAAATCCTGTTTACTTTGGAAGACTTGTCAAATGCTTTTCTAAGATGAGTGAAGAGGGAGCCAGTGATGAGTTCCATATTCGTGTTCTGTTATGGTGCTTCTGCCTAACCAGAGCTAATAGTGAGGGGGGGGTGGTAAGATAACCATTTGGCTTAATATATTTCACACAAATGTTATAAAGCAACTTTTCTGATATTTTGTCATGCGAGGGTAGAATAGTCATTGGGAGTGGAAGGTTTGAGGGACTGTGAAAGTGGTTTGACTGTGGCTAATTTCCACTGCGGAGGTATGTTTACGTTTGAGAGGCAAAGGGTTGTAAAGATGTTTGTATGGATAAATGTTGTGATCTTGGCCTAGCGTGATAACCAGGGATGAAAATCGTATGATGACTTTGTCACCATTTCATACTACTTACTACTTTAGCTCGATTGCAATATTTCCTGTTGCCTTTTAAAAGAAAATGGGATGAGCTATGAAATGGTTCCTCTTTAGAGGTGGTACCTACTGATATTGTGGGGGGAAAACAAGAAGGCGGATATTTTATTGTTCAGTAATTGTTTCATGTGATTGGTTTTTAAGATATGTGATTATTTGTTTTTTAAGATATTTGATTATTTGTATGTATGTTTTAATTGGTTGTGGAATACATCTTCTGCTTTCCAGTGTTGTTTTATGGTATCTGAGTTTACTTTCTCCCTGTCTTCTTTCCAGAACCTGGTTTATGAAGGAGAGAGAATACTTCACACTTTGGTTGTCTACTGACCACTCTTATTTTATCTTGAAAGAGCAAAGTGTTTTGGGAACTCTGATCACTTATTCATTCCTCGTGAATTGGGGGGTGGGGGGCAACCTTTGTCAAAACATACTATTTCCAAATTGTTGTGTCATGCTGTTTCCTTTTGTTATACCCACCCCAAGAACACTATTCCAAGAAGGGTTGACTCCTTTTACCAGAACTTTAGCTTCAGCTGTGAATTTTTAGAAAAGATTGTATTGTGGAAGTATTCTAGAATCAACTTGGCCTTTTCTACGTATATTTACAAAGTACTACAAACTAGAATTCACTTCCAGATCTTGGGAAGACTTTGCTAGGATCATTTTCCAAGGGCTGCTGGACTTCATCCTTCCTCCTCAAAGTCAGTGTAAGCTATGGTAATCTACTTAAATAGCTAAGGCTACTGTGGCACTGATATTTAAATGTCTACTGTTATGGTAAGTATTTATAAACACAATTGTACTTTTAGCGAACAAAGACTTTTCCATTGATCCAAAGTAAAATGCTCAAGCAACCTGAAAAAAAGCAAGGAGCTGAATAGAAGAATCAGGAGTATATTTGACTTTAAGTTGCCTGATGTTGGGACGTGAAGATTATCAAGAGGAGGATTGGCAAAAAAGCTGAAATAGGTGCATAAATGGGATGTAAACCCTCTGTTCCATATATCTTGTTTAGAGATGTTAATTGTGGTTGTAAATGGATTCAGATAACTATGTCTGACTGTATTAAATGGGAGGGTGGTTACTAAAGCATAAACCCCACTTCACTTATTTCAGTCCATTCATTGTCCTTCTAAATAACTGTAGCTAAAAATGTTTAACATTTGTATAAAAATGTATTGATGTAGGTTGCATGTTATTGTTGTAAAGCTTATGTATACTGTAAATTAGAGGTACTTCAAATGTAAGGTGTGGGGAGTTTCATCAGTGACTCTAAGTTTATACAAGAACAAGGTAGGAATGGCTAAAAATAAGCAAGTTAAACTGTTGTGATTTTGCGCTACTTGAGGGTGTAAATGTGCAGTGATAGTATATGTGAAATTAAGATACTTTCACTTGTTTTTCTAGAGGTGGAGGTCAAGACTGATGTAATTTGTTTATGATGTAGAGAGTTTTTAAGTAAATATTTTTTGAAATAAGTTGTATTTGTTTTACTTGTGATATGAATTGTTTTTCCATTATCACCTATTTTTAAAACAAGGGTAAGTGATTGCAAGATCTGACCAGTGTGCAGAATGAAGTCTACAAGTATTCATTCTTCTGTTTGAAAAGTTACCTTTTTTTTTTTTTTCCCCATTGGCAATTGGTGTTGGAGATAAGTTTGCTGGTGCAGGCAGTCAGTTGGGAATGGTCTGAACAGTATGCTTTTGAGTTTAAGTACAACCTGTTGTATAATTAAAGGGGAAGTTCACCCTCTCATACAATTTAACTAAATTCTTAGGATGCTGTTTACTGTACAGTATGTTTCCAGCATTGTGTACCATAAACATGCTTGTATGTCATCCTGAAACTTTCATTTTGATCCATTTGAATCTAAGGAAGTGTAAGTTCACCCACTTTTTTTAGCTTAACTTCTCCACATATTTTGGGAGAGGAATTTGTCCCAGCCTGCATGACTTGGCATGGGCACAAAGAAAGACATATGCCCACGATCTTACGTAGGCACTTAGTCCTGATGATGTCAACATCAACAGTTGTTGTTTGGGCAGTTCTGTCTTGTAGGGGGCAAGCAAGAAGAGCAAATGTTTTGATATTTTACAAGAGAAAGTATTCTGACTTTTTAAATGTCATAGAAGGCTTTGATGCTATGTTTAAGTCTTATCATATGAAGTAGTACAAACAACCAACATTGCACATTCACCTTTTTAGTTTGGTAATAAGGTGAAATTCCTTTTCATTTGATGGCATGGTTTGTCCTGCGCAGTCTCAAGTTTCAGTAATCCTATCCCACTTTGGGCATCAAAAAGTTTGTAACCGTAATATCTAACCATTATAATGTTGTATAGAGATCCCTTGTAAGTGGAATTTTCTGTAAACTACAACATTTCTATAGAAAGTAGTATTAGTCTTGCACACACAGCAACTAATTCATCTTGCTTAAGGATTATGGTGTTGATGAAATGTTGTAGTATATCAGATTGGTAGCAGTGCAACAGAAATGGAGAAAATGCAGTGTGTGAAAGCATTTGTTTCTATGTTTTTGAGGGAAAAAAATTCTTAATACAAATTCAGGAATAAAGAACTGTGTTTTTTCATGTTATAAAAGTACAGCAAACACGTAAGCGCATTTCTGCAACATTCAGGATAGCCTAAAAAAAAAAAATTGTCTACTGCTTCATATGCTGGTGAATAGTGGAACCAGTTCTATGAAGTATTGATTAACTGCTCCAAAGATTGCAGTGGTAGATTGACACCTGAGAAAGTTGTCTGTCGGGGCACCTACTATAAGACTACGGCATGACAATCCTTCCAAAAGCCTGAAGTTTAGCTACTTTCTTTGACTGGCGCTTTAAAATGACTTTGAATTAAGTAAAACTGCTGCAGAGAGATTTATATGATCATTAATGAATAAAATGTAAGCACTCCTGATGCACATGACTGTCATTGCTATCATTGTATTTTAATGGAATAGGAAGACCGCATAATGTCTGTAATGTGGCCTTGAAATGGATTCTGGGAAGGGGGTCTGAAAGCATTGAAACAAGATCTTTGTCAGGCCCCATGTCTTCCATTTTGTGAATAAACGTATTACACCTAGTGTTGTTGTTATAATGTATTAAAGTATGTCGGAAAACAACTTTTGAGTTCCGTGGTAGAGCTTTCCATTATTTATAAAGTGAAACTGGCAAGTTAATTGAAAATAAATGCAGTTTTGCAAGTTTGGCAAGTGAATAAGTTATTCAAGTAGACCAGCAGCCTTGGTACTTTAATGCATTAATCATAATCGTGCACAATTTTTAGATTATTTATGGGTAGCCAGAGTAATTTTTCTTAAAGTCAAAAGTTAGTTTCTTGAAGGCACGCACGTAGCTTTTCATATTTGGAAGGGGAGTCAAGATAAAGACAGGTTTACTTCCACGTGATGTTAAGACCCATTCTTTTCCATGTTTTTGCTTCATATGTGGCTTTTTGGAAAGAGCTGGACTCTTAACCAAGTGGTTGCATTTACTTTATCTATACATTCATACTTCCGCAAAGCAGTGCAAACAGGATTCCTTTTCCATGTCCAAAACAGGCTTTGTAGGACCATTACTCTACCCATATAAAGTACAGTTGTGTAAAATCTTACCATAACGGTAGATGTCCTTGCCTAAACCGCTGCAGTATTCCTTACCAATGGAATTCCCCGCCATTTAGCCCTTTATCTGGCCAGTTTATAAAAGTCTACTGCTGCTTTAAAGTACGCTGAACATCACCTACACACTCCTTGCATAAGGTACGGCATTAAGGTGACGTTCAGGCGTACCATCCTCAGAACAGATTGCTCCAGTAGGAACAGCAGTCCAAGGAACAACAAGGTGAATCTGCACAGCCAGGAAGGGAAAAAGACCAGGGGGGTGGAGGGAGGGAGTGAATACTGCAGCGGTGAAGGCAAGGACATCTACCATTATGGTAAGATTTTACACAACTGTACTATGTCCCTACATTCACTGCTGCGGTATTCCTTACTGATGGGAGAGTGCAAAAGCTCAAGAAGCAACCTGGGTGGAGGAAGCAGCAGAGCCGTCCAAGAAGCCGTGAAGAATGGCACAGCAAAACCAGCTCTAACTCTCGAGATACCATCCACTTGGTAATGTTTGGTAAAGATATATGAATAGAAGTCCAGGTAGCAGCTTTAAGAATAGAATTAGAGACCAAGCCTTTGAAAAAAAAAATAGCACCAGAAGAAGCCACAGCTCTAGTGGAATGAGCCTTTATAGAAGAAGGAAGGCTCTCACCATGAAAAGGTGTACAAAAAGAAATAGCTTTTGAAATCCAGGTGGAAATAGTTTGCCTGGCAACAGCCAAACCTAAAGACCTAGGATGAAAGGAAATAACTGGTCAGACTTTTCTGATAGCTTTAGTTTTATCCAAGTAAAATCTGGGCCGTCTATGCACATGTGTAAGGTATGCAGCACCCTCTCACTGTCAGATTGCAGAGAGGGGAAAAAAGTAGGCTAATAGACTGATTAAGTGACAGCTCATTAACCACCTTGGCCATGAAATAAGGATTAGTACACAAGGACACCCTGTCTTCATGAAATATCAAAAAAGGTGGACAAGCCAGAAGGGCTTGCAATTCAGACACCCATCTGGCAGCAGTAAGAGCTAACAAAAGAACCGTCTTCCAAGAACAATGTTGCCAGGTAGCTGAAACAGCAGGCTCGAAAGGAGCTAGAGTCAGTTTTGCCAGAACTAAATGAAGACCCCAAACAGGAGGAACAGGTTTCCTAGAAGGTCTAATATTAAGGACGCTTTTAAGAAATTGCTTAGCCTCAAATCTAGAAGCTAACTGGGGAGTTAAAGGCAGAAGAGCTGGTAAGTGGGCCTTAATAGAAGAATAGACCAAACCAGCATTGAGCAACTCAAATAAGAAATGGCCAAAGGAAAATCCACAAAAAGTGGGTCCAGGTCACGAGAAAGACGCCAAATAGAAAACCTCCATTTAGATAAGTATAACTTCCTAGTAGTAGGTTTCCTGGCTTTCTACGGGACCTCCAGCATGTCCTCAGAAAAGTGTCTATGAATAATCAAAATCCTATCACCCACAGTGTCATTTGAAGCGTGGACAGGTGGGGATGGATGAGGGTCCGTCCTGTGAGCTAACTTGTGGTGGTTGCCCCTGGCTAGATGCAGAACTGTAGGGAACCAGTGCTGTCGTGGCCAAAAAGGAGTCCCCAACAAGATTTTGGGAGCATCCTGTTGAATCTTGAACAGGACTCTCGGAAAAAGAGGAAGGGGAGGGAATGCATAAAGAAACATCCCCTTCCAAGAAAATGAGGGCCTTCACCTTTCATCCCAGAGGATCTGGGACTCTGGCAAAAAACAGTTGAAGTTGTCTGTTCAGAGGGGAGGCAAAGAGTTCTAATTGAGTACCCCACTGGTGAACAATGTCCAGAAACAAATCCCTGTGAAGCATCCATTCATGGGATTGAGTGAAGCACCTGCTCAGATTGCCACAATGCTCCAGTCTGAAGGAATGTAAACTGCTGAAGAGTCGCACGATATTGGCTAGCCAGATCCCATACCAGAAGTGCCAGTTGGCAAAGACGGTAGGATCTTGTACCCCCCCCATTTAATATACCGCATGACTGTGGTATTGTCTGTGAATACCTTGAGAGGCCCTGCAGAGGAGAGAGGATGAAAGGCCTGAAGAGTCAGCATAAGAGCCCTTATCTGTTTGATGTTGACGTGCTCCTGCCACTGATGAGGCTACCACACTCCCTGAACCCTCAGGGAGCCAAACGTTGCTCCCCATCCCACATCTGAAGCATCTGTGAACAGATCCTGAGAGGGAAGCGGAGGCTGAAAAGGGAACGCTGGATTCAGAGACGACTGCTGAATCCACCACAACAGTATAGAGGATACACATGCTGAAGCCACACAGACTTTGGAAACCACTGGAACTTCCTCATGTGGAGTTTGGCCAGAGGAAGCATCGGAATGGTGGAAGCCATGAACCCCAGAGCTCTCAGAAACTCTGTAGCTGAAATGGAGGCCAGGGGAAGAAGAGTTTGTAAGAAAGAAATGAGTAAATGCCTTTGGAGGAAAGAGATGCCAGCTTTGGCACAGTTTGAAACCTGCAACCCAGAAAGACATGATCCTGAGGAGTCACTGAAGACCTTATTGTGAACCCCAGGCTCTGAAGAAGAGCAATGGTAAAATGAAGGTTTTGCAAAAGGACCTCTGGAGAAGATGCCTGAATCAGCAGGTCATCCAAATAAGGAAATATTTGGATCTCTTGAAGCCTGTAAAAGGCAATCACAGGAGCGAGGCATTTGGTGAACACCCTTTGGGCAGTAGAATGGCCAGATGGCAAAGCACAGAACTGAAAATGCCAGGAAGCAACAGAGAAATGCAAAAATCACCTGAAAAGAAGATGGATTGGAATATGGAGATAAACATCCTTGAGATCCAGAGACACCAGAAAGGCCTGAGGGAGTAAGAGAGGAAAAAGGGACTGAAGGGGCAACATCCGAAAGGAAGACCCCTTCAGAAAGGTGCTCAGATGGGAGAGGTCTAGAATAGGTCACCACATACCTTCTTTTCTGGGGCACTAGAAAGATTCTTGAGTAAAATGCTTATCCCCTTTGGGACACAGGCACTTCTTGAATAGTACCTTGAGACAGGAGGTCCTGAAGAACCTTGTGGGGGGGGGGGGCTGTTCCCGAGGAGGCTGAGGAAGGCCATAAAAGGAGGCTAGGAAATCCAGACCATGAAGTACCCTTGCAAATGATTGATAAAACCCAAGAATCCTGGGTGATCTGGAGCCAAACAGGAAGAGAAAGAGGGCAAGACTGCTTGCAAACAAAGGCTGGCTTAGAAGGGTAGTTCTGGTAAAATTTAGGCACAGGCGAAACAGACATGCTAAAGCTCCCGTAAAGCTTTCCCCTTGTCCTGAAGAGACTTTAAACCAGCAGCTGCTTCACCAAACAAGAGTATTATCCAGAGGAGCATCAAGCAACTTGGCCTTAATATCATCAGGCAAAGGTTGAAGCCGAAGCCATGAGTATCTCCTCGGAAACAAACCAGAAACAGCAGCCCTTGAAGAAGCATCTGCAGCATCATAAACCATGTTTGATAGAATAATGAGCTACACGAGAGGAAATCCCAAGCAAGGAAAGGACAGAAGATTTGCCCTTTGAGTCTGGAAGATCAGAAAGAACCTGACAGGTCTGGGAAAGAAAGCTAAGACATACATAGAGAGAGGTCTGATAATTAATGGCCCTATAAAGCTAAGGTAGACTTAAGTATAAACTTTCTTACCCAGCCTGTCCATGGTCCTACTGTCCTTGTAAGAAGGCAGTAACATGGACGAAGGAAGCAAATTAGATGGCTTATGAGAGAGGCTACAGGCACCACAGAGGTGTCAGCAGCAGGACATTTAAACAAAAAGGTTTTATAGGATGCCTTAGTATTGTTCCTGTCAGACTTCCTGGGAGCAGGGGGCAGATGATCTGATGCTTTAGAGGCAGTGGAAAAAAACCTCCAATAAAGCTGGCAAGACTGGAAGGAATGGCCTCAGGTTTAGGAGACTCCATCTGCAGTAACTCATAGTACCTCTTATGGATATCCAAGACCTGGGCACAATCCCACTTAAAGTCCATCATCTTATAGTGTGTGTCCCCAAAGGAAATTTCCTCAGGAGGATTATCTAAAATTTGGTGATCCTCCTCAGACCCGTAGTCTAAAGGAGAAGGAATCTGAGCAGAATAAGCAAGGGCGTTATCACAGTCCACCTCCAAAAGAATGCAGTTCTCTGGGCCTTTTAGGGGAAGAGGCAGACCAAGGAAGAGCAGAAACTGAAACCCCTTTAGGAAGCTGCAGCAGCAGTAAAGCATTAAGTAACCCCTGAGTAAAGGCCTGCCACTCACTTTGTGGATCCCTAGGAGCACAAGAAACACTGTTAGTCTTCAGTTTCTTTTTTAAAGGGACAGCCATCCTGGAAACCTGAGAAGGCCCAGACTCCGGATGGCATTCCACAACTGCAGTAGGAACCTCTTCCCTAAAGAGAAACTGTGGAACCCCACTAGACCCCTTGGAAACAGGTGACTGTGGTTCCCTCTGAATGCCCAAAACAGATGCCTGCAAAGCCTTGCCGGACGTGCTGCCTGCCAGATCCTCACCAGCCTCCAAACCAGACACTGTAGAAGAATCTGACAAAACTGGGTGAACCGCCGGGTGCTTATTCGCCTCAGAAGAAACTCCCAGCAGATGCTGGACAGCGGAAGATTCTGGTCTTTGCACCTTTTTCATCCAGACAGCTGACCCCCGGGGCAGGAAGTTCCATCCATAGGACCTGCAGCAAGAAGCTTAAGTCACTGGTTCTCAAGATACAAGGGAAAGGGAAGAAAACCTACTATGAAGGGTTTTGGGGACAAACTTCTGAAAATTGAATAAGACGTATGATCGTGAACAGCACCAAGGTAAAAAAGAAGTTTCTTATGGCGGTCTTTATGGGGAATCTGTCTCCCCCACTGGCATTTACCCTTTCTGGGTGACATTAACCCCAAACAGCACTAAAGCAGAAAAAGTAACCAAAAACCCAGCCGGATACTTATCTTTTTTCTCTGCTATAAATCAGCCAAGTTTACACCAAGCTGCCCATTGCCCAGAGGTGGTTAGCAGTACCTTGTATAGTAGTAAAGTAGATGGTAATATTTCCTTGTAAAGTTAGATATGGGTATGAAAACCGGTTAACTGTTAAATGCCATGCTGTTTTAAGCTTAGAGCAGCTAGCTTGTGCATTGAATACCATATTCTAGCACTATATAACCTCTTTCACTCAACCCAAGAAACTACCCTAGGAGACCCCTGTTCAAACCTAATCCTGAGCAGCACACCCTTCTACAGGATCTGGCCACATGGGTATGCAGTTTCCAAATATTTCTGTGGCCAACTTGGTGGATTTGGTATCCTATGGCAATGTAGAAATTGTGTTTGTGTTCTCTGAGAACCAGTTGATAACGAAAACAATACTGTATGCAAGAGATATGGAAAAAGATAATTTCCTTACAGGGAAGAAATCTCTCATACAAATGAAGTTGTCAAAAACATCCACTCTACATCTGTGTCACATACACAGATTGTTTTACGCTGAAGCGCTTTAATAGGTAACTAATGGCAACATTGCTCCTCTGCAGTCACTAAAACGCACAACAAGAGCAACACCAAACATCTTACATAAGCCTACATCCAGTGGTCCCCTAAGAGCAGAGCTCATCAGGCAGTCTTGTACTTTAGATAATGTTCTTGTCATTGGGGACTTAATGTGACGCACAAATGCCCCACTCACCAGGTTAGAGAAGAAGATAATAATTAGTCGCCTGTCTAAAGCTAGGATCTGCAATACCGCTTGCGCATTGCACCCAAGATAACAATATGATTCTGTCGTAGAGCATGTGGGTGTAAATGATCTGAGATGTAGCTCGCTTAGAGAGACTTAATGGAGCTGTCGGAATATGTTTCACAAACCGGTATGAGCCTTGCATTGAGCAGCATTTTACCTTCACCAAGGATGACACCACAGTATGAACAAAAAATTGATTTCAAGTCTGATTATTTTACTATTTCTCCTCACTCTACTAGTCTTTATCACCAATTATCATATCCACTTTCTTCAAATGCTTAAACTTCGAGTCCTCTCAATGAATATCAACATCTACACATCCTTTCTCCATAACACCCTATCTCTACACGGACCACATCCAATTTATTTTTTATAAATATCTTAAAATTATGCATCCAAATTTATGATCAAATGTCAACCAAGTCCTAAATATAACTGGCCACACTCTTCCCTCTGTAAAATATCAATAAAAAAATTAGTGGAGATATTTACCCCAGCCTTGGTCCCACTTTTCATAAAACCATCACTTCCAGCCCCAAAATAAACCAGTCACTTAATACATCTCAGCAGAAAACACAATCCAAACTTACCTTACTGAATATTAGTCTAAGAAATAAATGCAATAAAATGCATGACAAGCATGCTTATCTTGCCACATAACTCATGATGTCTAGCTGCTGAAACGTGGTTAAAAAAGAAATAAGGATAATGAGGTCACCCCCCCCCCCCCAAGGATAAAATGAGTGCAGGTGGTGTAGCAATCGTCTATAAAAATTCCCTAACCCATTACCTTACTTCCACAGGAAATACCCAAATTTAACAATTCTGAACTGCTAACACTCCTAAAAATCAACCATAGGAAAAATGTATGCTTTTATATACCACTAGGGAGTAACGTTGATACTGCTGAAAGCTTCCTGTATAGGATATCCCAACAAATTAACCATGAAACTATAATATTCAGAGACTTAAATATAGGCTGACAACTCGTAAGTTCCACTACCCCCCACTGAATGTATAAACTTGTACAACTTCAGACAATTAATAACGACACCTACTAGACTCAATAAAACTTCAGGGAGACGCTCGACATTGGATTAGATTCTTACAAACAAACCAGACAAACTGATAAAAGTAGGGTTCCTCTCAGCATAATTGGCTACATACCAATCTAGGTTATGGAGAGTTCTACTATCATAATCAGATATGAATTGCAACCAATTTCAGCAAAGATATTTTCAATGAAACACTAAAAATATAACTGGAATGTACTTAGAACATTAATGCTAGTGTTCTACAGCAGTATCCAAGTCCAACGCTGCACCATGGCTGACAAAGGAAAGAAAAAAAATCATAAGAGATAAAGCCTGGAAAAACTGGTATAAAAATTGAAGTGCCCCCCAGCATCCTATGGCAATGTACACATCTTAGAAACCTTGGAAAATTCCATGTCCAACAGGATAAGCAAACATGCTATGCCAGCCTATAAAACGCCCATAAATAACCAAAACTTTTTTGGTCATCACTAAATAAACTACTCCACCTTGGCAAAGACCACTAGTTCCTCTTCAAAAACATACAATCCATTTTTTCCCCACACAGTTTAATTCCTACTTTATGCAGTCTGTCTCTCTCTCACACCAACACATCTGCCCCCTCACTCTACCCTTGTCCAATCAAAACCACCTACAGCTCTTCAATTTTAGTCCAGTACCCACCTCACTCCTAAGGAAGTGTAGCTGTAAATCAACTACCACCATCAGACTACTTAAAAATGGCTACAGAAGTTGTAGCCTCCCCTGTGTCCTTAGCAGAAAGAAACACCCCATCACTGTGGAAAACACCCTACATCGTACCACTGCACGAAGGCAGCACATCTACAGTGTTTACTACAGACCTATAGCAATTCTCTCCCTCTCCACAATATTAGAGAAATGTATCCATATGCAGCTGATGCAGTATCTAATCTCTAATAACCTGCTGTCGGAAACACAATATGGCTTTAGGCCCCAGCCCAGCACCACTATTGCACTACTGCATTTTACCAATATAATAAACCAACATAGAAACAATTGTCTGCTTGTATCCACCATGTTCTTAGACTTGTCAAAGGCATTTGATACCGTCTCACACTGACAATTGATAGTTTGACTCTCCTCAGTAGGATTTTCACAATACTCCTTTGTGCGGTTCCTTAGTCACTTGTCCGGAAGGCAGCAAGCCATTAAGTAGCAACAAACCTAGTCATCCTTTCTGCCAATTACTGCAGGTGTCCCTTGGGGCTCTATTCTGGTCGTTCTATTTAATATATTGATGACCTCCACATCTCCACTCACCATGCCGGTTTAGTTCAGTATGACTTAACATTAATGTGCGGCCTCAACAATAAATAAGCTTCAAGACATTACCCAAAAATCTTTCTCCTCTGTAGAAACCTGGCTCAAAGAATCAAATCTCTTACTCAAACCTATGAAAATTTAAGTTGATGCTTTTCACCTCAAAAGTCACCGGAAATCAAAAGCAATCTTTTACCATAAAGTCATCCAGTAGTACTGTCATTGAAACAGTAACTCACAGTAAACTTCTAGGCATGGTAATAGGTGACTTTCTCAAATATGACCACCATATACTGCACACCATAAAATTTGCACACCAGAAACTAGCCTCCCTTTAAAGGATCAATGGATTTTTTACAGATACTGCACGAAAAACTCTAGCCATCACTTTCTTACTGCCGATTCTTGTACACCGCTCTTGTCCTAACAAATGTAAGGAATATTCAAAGAAAGAAACTTGCTTCCTGCTGCAATAAAATAAGGAAATTACAAAACTTGTTACCTTACTATCCAGGAAGGAACCTCCCGTTGTAGTAACAAATTTTTATTACTTACTTGCAGGTAAGTCAAATAGAATTGTAGGAGACCCACTCTACTCCCAATGCGTTACTAAACTCTGGAATAGTATCCTCATGCAAATAAAACTCTCCGATTTTAAACTGTGTTTTAAACCACTGTTTAAGCAACATCTTAACCAATCCTGGTCCTGTACATGCTCATTACAGGGTTAAAACATTTTCACGGTGCAGTACTATCCAAATACTCTCTTTAGACATAATCATAATCTTTTACTGAAATGGCAAAACAATTTTTATATAGAACTGCTAGCTGTGCAATCCACTAAGTTGCACATGTGCTTTCTGTTTAGTAACTTCACCTCTGTAAAATCTTAGTATGTGTAAATGTAACAACTGTTGGTGTATAAATGTAAATAGAAGTGCAGCTACTGCTTGTGTATAAATGTAAATAAAGAATGTAACTACTGTCTTTAACTGGAACTGTATGTAATGCAGTATAAGCAAATGGAGCCTTTCTTCCCAGGTGGTCTTTGAAAATGGGCATTACCCAATCGGACTTTCCTGGTAAACAAAAGACCAATAAATAAATTGGCTTAGTATCTGATGTCACTCCAGGGGGATCCCCTATCTGTCACCATGGGGAGAACATAGTTAACGGACCGCATTGCTTTGCTAAGGACTGGCTGCACCTGTATTCCCCCCACCAGCTTTTGGATATTGGTTAAAACTTTAGCCACTCCCTTACAGCCTTTTTAGGCAATGCCAAAAAGACAAAACTGCCAACATGGTGGGAAAGTCTCCACGCAACCTTTAAGGTGTTGCTGTCCAATGCTAAAAGCCTAAACAAAAAAACTCCACACCTTTCAAGTGCTATCCACTATGGAGAATGTAGACATCTGTGCCATGTCAGAGACTTGGTTTAAAGCCATATGAAGTACTCCAGCAGTGCTAGACTTGTAACACATTCAAACCAAGAACAGCACAGACTGGGGCCAAAGTAGGTGTTTTGATCTACTTTAGCAACAAGCATACCTCTGGGATGGTTTAAACGGGTTGATACCATGGAGCTCATCCATGTTCAGATCAGCATAGATAAGGTACCTCATCATATCATGGCTAGCTACAGGTCACCATCTAGGGGCATAGGTGGTGACCTGTAGGTGCATAGTGTCTTGATGACGTACCTAAACCTAGAGGCACTTGCCATCCAACCAACAACCCTATTCGTGGTTTACTTTACCCCTCTATAGACTATGAAACTTGTACTGCCCCAAATTCACAGGGACAATACTTTCTGAACTTTAACACAAAACACCCTAGAACAGATGGTGCATGCCTCATCCATTTGCTCAAATGTACTGGATCTGGTATTCGGCATGAGAGAGAGCTGCAGTTCCGCCTGTCACATCCTCACCAGATCACAAAAGTCTCCTTTGACCTGACTATAAAATAAAAAAGATCAACCCAGGAAAATCTGCTAAACCTATAATAGTTGAGAACTAATCTATGGCAGACTACATCTGAAGTGACATTGTCAAAATTCAAGGCTTCCCCAACCCTGAGACCACAGCTACTCATGCAGAATTATTCAGAGTCTGCTTACAATTAAAAGGCTGCATGGAGACTGCCGTACCTACCAGAAGTAAACCAAAACAAACACTAAAAAACAAACTCCATTAGTGGAATCCTCACCTGAACAGGGTATACCGTAAAAAAAAAAAAAAAAACTCCTGGCCAAAATCGGGAGGAGCAACTTCCTTAGATAAGTGCTCTTGGTTATTTTCTGGCATTATTTTCTGTTTTTCATCTGTCCGGAAACGTTTTTTTCCCCCTCCCTACCACCCTATTCTTGTGGTGTTATAGTTGGTGGCTTTGCAGTTGCCTGCCCCTACTGTAAATTTGATCTGGGACACCCCTCCCAGTCTGGTGTTAACTGTACTTAATACAGAGAGGACATTTGAGAAGGCCAACCCACTTAGGTTCTTAACCTTGATTTTTTTTTCTTCTACTCCTCCTTCCTCTCTCCTTGCACTTTACTAAAAAAAATGCACTTTATTTTGTTTTTGCCTCCTCTTAAAAGTACTCAGTTGTATTTATTACTGCTTGGTAGTAGCCTGATTAAATTGTAACTGTTATTCTAAGCCTTTTGTTTTAAGCACTTGAGCTTCAGATCGTTGTTTTACATTAAGAAGGTTTGTGGTCTGCACCCTTGTGGGAGGAGAGGCTATATTCTGCCCTTCTGAGCTGGGAATTTCTGGTTAAAGGCTTATTGTGCCTGCTTATTTGAACAGTTTCTTTCTGAAATTGGTGTGTCTTGTTGCTGTAGCATAGACTAGATTCAGGCATGCTGAATCTTGCTTTGTTGTATAACTTGAGCACTAATCCAGGCTATCTTTTTTGGGGGTTCCTCTGCACCCTAGTGGCAGGAGTGTGCAGTTAGAACTTGTCTGAAGACGGCTGGAACAGGGGTCAGTTATGAGCTTTTTTTACTGGTTAATTTGTTTAAATCGGTTTGTTCATTTTCTGGTATATAAAAAGTGCACTTTATTCATCTGCTTTTATTGTATTTGTGTTTCTTCCTACGTTGTTTTGCTGCCTGTTAAATGTACTTAATTGCATTTATTCTGCTGCATTTATTGCTGTTTGTTAGTAGCATGATTAAATTGTAATTGTTGTTCTAAGCTTTTGGTTGAAGCACTTGTGCTTCAGACCAGTTCTTTTACATTAAGAAGGTTTGTGGTCTGCACTGTTGTGGCAGACAGGTAGCTTACATCCCTCTAAGTTGGGAGTTGCTGATTTTAAGGCTCAATATCGGTTATTCTAAAAGTGTATTCGTTCTGGTTTAAGCACTTGGGCTTCGGGCCAGTTATTTTACATTAAGGTGTGGTCTGCACTCTTGTGGGAGTAGAGGGTAGATTCTGCCTTTCTGAGCTGGGAGTTTCTGGTTAAAGGCTTATTGTGCCTGCTTATTTGAACTGTTTATTTCTGAAATTGGTATGCCTTGTTTGCTGTAGCATAGACTAAATTCAGACCTGCTGAATTTAGCTTTGTTTGTATAACTTGAGCACTCTAGTCCAGATCATCCTTTTTTGGAGAAGGTTCCCCTGCACCCTAGTGGCAGGAGTCTACAGTTAGAACTTGTCTGATCGAAGTTTGCTGGAACGGGGCTCAGTTTTTAGCTTTTTATTGGTTAAATTTGTTTAAATCAGTTTGCTCATTTGCTACTGTTTTATATTTAAAAAAAAATACACTATGCATCGCCGCTTAGCTAGGGTTAAACTATTCCCAGAGCCATAAAGTCTGCTCTTCAAAATTTCCCTTAGAACTAGTCAGTTTTTTTAGTTTTAGCACTCAAATCGGTTTCTTTGAGCTCTGCACTTGTTCAGAACTTGTAAGCGCTAAATAAGCTATAAATTACTACAGCACTCAACTTTCCTCACTTGTATAGAGGAAAACAAGTTTTTAGTACTTAATAAATAAGCACCTATCCAGGCATGTCTGAGTCTGCTCCCGGTGTTTTCTCCTGTCTCTCTAATGAATCTGGGTGTCTTGGGGCAATACAGCAATTGCCTCATGTACACATACAACCCTTTCTTCCATAGTCAGACACACTGACGTCCCGCTCACCAGACTGAGTAAAGAGAAGGTCACAGTAAGCTGCCTGTCAGGCGCTAGAATCCGCCACATAACGCAAGCACTCAGGTCTCTCAACAGCAGGTACAAGTACGACTCAGTCATTGTCCACGCTGGTGTCAACGACCTGAGACGTACCTCCTTGGACTACATGAAAAGGGACATCGAGGAGCTCTCTGATTATGTAGCCCAGGCAGGTATGACCCTGACCTTGAGCAGTATCCTACCTTCACCTAGAATGATGCCACAATACAGTGATAAGATGATCAGCTTTAATAATTGGCTTAAATTCTGGTGTCATTCAAAGGGGATCCAATGTCTGTCTGCCTGGGATGACATGCTGGACAAGCCACGCTGCTTCGCAAGGGACGGCTTGCACCTGTCACCCCTGGGCTTCCGGATATTGGCAAAGGCTCTTGCCACCCCATAGTGCCTTTTTAGGCAAGGCTCAAATTCTAAACCTACCACCCTAGAACACCAAAAGGAAAAAACTAAGGGTAATGCTGCTCAATGCCAGAAGTCTCAATCTCAAGATGCACGCACTCGAGGCCCTTCTCAATATGGAGAACATTGATGTCTGTGCTGTGACAGAAACCTGGTTCAAGGCTCCTGAGAGCACCCCAGCACTAACAGGTTTCACCTCATATCATGCGTTCCGCCCCAAAATCCGGACAACACCAAGAAAGGAGGGGTGTCCATATTCATAAAGGACACCCACACCTCAAGGTTGGTGGCAACGCATGATGCATCGGAGACCATCCAGGTGCAATTAACCATAGGCAAGACTGCTCTGCAATTTGTAGCATGTTACAGGCCACCCTCTCAAACTCAGGAACCTCACATGGCCTTCCTGAAAACATTGGAGGATAAATGTATCTCCAAACACCATCATACTAGGTGACTTTAACTACCCTAATATAGACTGGGAACACTACTCAAGCCCAACACTCTAACCCAAAGATTCCTGGAGTTCATAAACTCAAATGCCATGGAACAACTAGTCACCATCCCCACAAGAGGAGAAAACATACTTGATCTCATCATCACGAACATGGGATCAAAATGTTCAACACCGAAGTATACCCCTCACTGGTGAGATCAGATCATAAACTAATCTCGCTGGAGGTCCTCATCCCGCCCCACCTGAAACAAAAAGACCACAGTGAAAAACTTCTCAAAAGCCGATTTCACACTTCTAAAAACTAGTGTGGTCTCCTTTAAGGCCCCTGAGCCAGTGGTAAACATTACTCAAACCGCTGAATCACTTACAAATGCCTTCTACCAGCACCTACAGGACTGCATGGATCAGGCAATCCCAAACAAAACTAAGACTCTCTGTACCAAAGGCAAGCGTCCAGTCTGGTGGACCCCAGCCATAAACAAGCTCTACAACAAAAGGAGGAAGCTACTACAAGATAGAGCAAAATCCTTGAAAGGTAAGACACCTTTGATCATTATAAGTAAAAAACTAAGAGCTCTCATAAAATCATCCAAGGCAAATTTTGAGAGAAAAATCGCCAAGGACTCTAAAGAGAATCATAAGGCCTTCTTTAGCTATGTTAGAAACCTAGGAGGAAACTCCCAGATATGCTCAGAATTAGTTCAAAATGATGTGAAAATTACTGAACCTACACACATTGCCAACATACTGGCTGACAGGTTCAGTGCAAACTTCTCCCCTCCCCAAAAGGAGAGATATCTATTCCAGAGGATTGTAGCCCCCAAACATCTCCAACGCCCAGGTGAGAACTGCCCTCACTAAGGCAAAAAACACAGCATCCATGGGACCGGATGGTGTCCCCGGCTGTGTGCTTCATGAACTCAATGAGGAATTAAACCCACAGTTAGGACAGCTGTTTAATCTTAGCCTCACCTCAGGATACGCACCCACGGAATGGTGCACGCGGACTGTGGTCCCACTTCATAAGGGCGGTGCCTCCACAGACCCTGGAAATTACCGCCCCATTAGCTTGACAAGCCTTATCTGCAAAGCCATGGAGAGGATCATAATGGAACTCATAAATAAAGACATAGGGAACTTGCAGACTTTGGATCCAACTCAGTTTGGCTTTGTCAAAGGCAGATCCTGCCTCTTAAACTTGGTTGACTTTTTCGAGACAGTCACCAAGGCCATTGATGAGGGAAAGGCAGTCCATACAGCCTACCTCGACCTGGCAAAGGCCTTGACACAATACCCCACTCAGGTATCATCGAAAAACTCATCAGCTTGAATGTAAACCCATACATCACAAGATGGGTTGCAAACTGGCTAAGTGACAGAACCCACAGGGTCAGAGTTGCTGGAGCCATGTCAGACTCAAAGCCTGTCACAAGTGGTGTCCCACAGGGCTCAGTCCTGGGTCCACTCTTGTTCGGCATCTACTTTTCTGAAGTACAAGCAAACACAGGAGGGTTATGGCTGACAAAGTTTGCAGATGACTGCAAACTGGGCCATAGTCGAAAACACATCTGACACAGATATCCTCCAGAAGGGCCTCACAGAAATGGATAACTGGTGCCAGAGCCATGGCCTGAAGTTAAACGCCAGAAAATGCATAGTCATACCCTTTGGGAAAAACAAGGCTACCCCTAGCTACCATATAGGTGGCAATCCACTGAGCACAGAAAAAGTCATCAGAGATCTGGGGACCCAGGTTGACAGTAGCCTTCGCTTGACACTCATGTTGCTAAAGTAGTTAGGAAAACCTTCTATATCACCCACCTGATCAAGAAGGGATTCACATCTAGATCAAGGGAGGTCATCGTCCCCTGTACTCATCACTTATTAGACCTATGATTGAGTACAATGCCCCGCTCGAATGTATCTGACCAGACACCTGCTGCAGCTTGAAAGGCCCCAAAAGTTCCTCACCAAAAGGATAAAGGGTCTCAAAAATATGTCTTATGCTGCCCGACTGAAAGAACTCCAGCTCTATTCAGTCTCATACCGCTTGCTCAGAGGTGACCTGTGCCTGACATATAAGGCCATGTCAAACCCAGATTTGATGGATATGCTTCACCTCAAAAAATCTAGATCCCTCAGAACCACAAGGGCGGAGACTTAAACCTTGACACGGTTATAAATAGAACGTGCTGGAGGGACAGATTCATCACCCAGAGACTCCCTATGCTGTGGAACAAAATCCCGGTACATGTGAGGCAGAGCACCTCTCTGGTCTTGTTCAAGAGGAATCTTGACCAATGGATGGGAGATTGCAGATATACCCCAGGGATTACTTCAGCGTCACTGCTTGACAGAGGCACAGCAAAATGATAGGCATAGTTTTTATTCAAACTAAAGGGGTGGCGAAAGCCACATAACTATGGGCTAGGCTTATAAATGCCCTTGGGCAGATAGCCTAGTATGAACCTATGAACCTATGAACCTATGAACCTACAACCTGTGAGAGATGCACTTGTATAGCCAAATTGGAAGCAAAGCTCTCTTCACCCAAGACTGGACTAGACAGTCAAGAGAAGGTAAACACTTGCACCACACTCATCACATAGTCCTTCAAAACATATACATCACCAAAACACACACACAGAAACACAAAACACACACCTACATTCACGGAGGCTCTCAATAAAAATCTGCTCAAGCAACAGAGACCTCCAAAGCAGAAATGCAAGCAACCTTCACCCCCCAACACAACCCAAATGACAGCCCACAAACTCAGTGTGCCACTTAACCACAGCCCATAAGACATAATGTACCCAACACTCTAGTCCTAGGTGACTCTCTCGTCAGGCACACTGATGTTCCACTCACCAGGCTAAACAAGGCGAAAGTTAGTCAGCTACCTGTCGGGTGCCAGGATCCGCCACAACGCACGCACTCAGGTCACTCCACAACAAGTAAAAATATGACTGTCATTGTCCATGTTGGTGTGAATGACCTAAGACGTACCTCCCTGGACTACATGAAAAGGACACTGAGGACCTGTCTGATCATGTAGCGCAGGCAGGTATGACCTCAGCCTTGAATAGCATCCTGCCATCACCCAGAATGATACCACAGTACAAGGGCAAAATGATTGACTTCAATTGGCTAAGCTTCTGGTGTCATTCTAAGGGGATCAAGTATGTCTGCCTGGAATGACATGATCGACAGACCATAATTCTTTACCAGAGATGGCCTGCACCTGTTAACTCTTGAGATTCCGGATACTGGCTAAGGCTCTTGCCACCCCTATAGTGCCTTTTTTAGGCAAGGTTGAAATGACAAATTCACCACTGTAACGGGTACAAGCAAGCAAAATCTGAGGGTAATGCTACTCAGTGCTAGAAGTCTAAACCTCAAAATGCATTCACTCAAGGCACTCCTTAAAATGGAGAACCTCGACATCTGTGTAGTGAGAGACCTGGTTCAAGGCTCCAGAGTGCACCCCTGCATTACCAGGCTATAAGTTATACCACACCTTTTGGCCACCTAACCTGGGCCGAAACACTAAAGGCGGATGCATGTCCCATATTCATTAAGGATATCCACACCTCCAGGCTAGTTGCTCAACATAATGCATCCGAGATTATCCAAGTGCAACTAACTCTGGGCAAGACCACAATCCAAATTGTAACTTGCTACACTACCCCACCATGCCCCAGGATTCCCACTCCCCATTTCTTGATGCACTGGAAAAATATTACGGTACAACCCAACACCCTAATAATGGGTGATTTCAACTACCCCACCATTAACTGGGAAAACTACTGATGTACCAACCTTTTTTTTTTTTTTTTTTTTTTTTTTTTTGCTCAATGTTTTCTGGAATTAATAAATTCAATGCCTTGGATCAACTTATCCACACTCCCACCAGGGGCAGCAGTTTTCTTGACCTGGTCATTACCAACATGGGCGACCGGTGTTCCACACCAGAGGTCAATTCCTCATTGATCAGATCCGACTACAAGCTAATCACCCTAGGCATTCACATCCTGCCCACACCACCCATTAAGGAAACAACCGTAAAAAATTTCTCCAAAGCCAATTTTAGGCTTCTTAAGACAGAAGTGGCAAACCTCACGACATCCATGCAGGTGGACAGTAGAGGTATGACTGCTGAATCTTACGCAAATGCACTTTAGAAGCACGTGCACGAGTGCATGGATCGTGCTATCCCCAACAGAACCAAGATGCTATCCTCCAAAAAAAAAAAAAAAAAAAAAAAAAACGGAAGCCAATCTGGTGGTCCCCTGCCATAAACAAACTCTACAACATAAGAAAGAGACTTTTGCAAAAAAGAGTAAAATCCCATGATTAGAGGAACTCCCTGGTCAGCCTCAGTAAAAAGTTCAGATCCCTCATAAAATTCTCCAAAGCTAGTTACGAAAACAAAATCGCCACGGATTCTGAAGACTACCACAAAGCATTCTATAGCTATGTCAAGAATCTCAATGGCAACACTCGGATATGCTCTGAGTTGCAGCACAATGGCACTCAATATACAGAACAAACTGATTTCATAGGTTCATAGGTAGGTACTAGGCTATCTGCCCGAGGGCATTTATAAGCCTAGCAAGGGTGTGTTGGCTTTCGCCACCCCATTGATTGATTGATTAACTGATCCTCTGTCAAGCAGAGCCAACGAAGTGATCCCATGGGTGTATTTTCTGTTACCCATCCACTCGTCAAGGTTTCTGTTGAAGAGTGTTAGTGAGGGGGCTCTGCCTGATGTAGTTTGGAATTTTATTCCAAAGCATGGGAAGTCTCTGACAGGAATCTATCCCTCCAGCATGTTCTGTTTATTGTTGTGGCGAGGTTTAGCTCACTAGAGAGCGTGGCTCGCAGTGACTTGGATTTCTTTAGGTGGAGCATGTCCATCAATTCTGAGTTGGACATAGCTTTGTAAGTCAGGCAGAGATCACCTGTGAGTAAGCGATATGCCACAGAGTACAGCCGGAGTTTTTTCAGTCGGGCTGCATAGGACATATGTTTGAGGCCAGTAATCCTCTTGGTGAGGTACTTGTGTGGTCTTTCCAGCTTTTGGAAGTGTCTTGTGAGGTACATCCCAAATGGGGCATTGTACTCTATGATGGGTCTAATGAGTGACGAGCAGAGGGGCACTATAACCTCTTTATTTCTAGATGCGAACCCTTGCCAACATCCTGGCAGATAGGTTCAGTGCTAACTTTACCCCCCTCTCACCCCTAAAGGGCCCATCTCTATACTGGAAGAATGCAAAATTCCTGTAATCGTGACTGCACAGGTAATAACCACACTCTCCAATGCCAAGAACACAGCATCCATGGGACCTGACAACATCCCAGGTTGCTTTCTGTACGAACTACAGAATGAACTGGTACCCCACCTAAGCACCATGTTCAGTCATAGCTTCACCTCAGGCTTTGTGCCCACTGAATGGCGCACAGACTGTTATCCCACTCCACAAAGGGGAAGCTACCATGGACCCTGGGAACTATCGTCCCATTAGCCTAATGAGCCTGGTCTGCAAGGCCATGGAACGTATCATCATGGAACTTATAAACAAAGACATTGGTAATTTCCAAACTCTGGACCCCACCCAGTTTGGGTTTGTAAAAGGCAGATCATGCCTTCTAAACCTGATAGACTTCTTTTGAAGCAGTCACCAAAGCCATAGACGTGGTTCACACAGCCTATCTAGATCTCGCCAAGGCTTTTGACACCATCCCCCCGCTCTGGAATTGTAGATAAACTCACTAAACTAGGTATAAATCCCTATGTCACAAGATGGGTTGCCAACTGGCTCACTGAGAGAACCCACATTGTGAAAGTAGCAGATTCCAAATAGACTTCAGTCCAGTGACAAGTGGAGTACCACAGGGTTCAGTCCTGGGTCTTCTCCCATTTTATCTACTTTTCTAAAGTACAGGTTAACACAGAAGGTCTTTGGCTAATGAAGTTCGCAGATTACTGCAAACTAGGAGCCATAATCTAAACTTCTAATTATGTGGACATCCTACAAAAGGACCTCACTGAGACAGATGCCTGGTGTCAAAGCCATGGCCTCAAGTTCAATGCCAAAAAGTGCATTGTCATCTCCTTTGATAAAAACTCTGTACCCATGAGCTACCAAAGAGATCTTGGGACACAGGTGGACAGTAGTCTCTCCTTTTGATAATCACATCACCACAGTAGTCAGGAAGTCCTTCTACGTGACACACCTAATCACAAAAGGTTTCTCATCCAGGAAAAAGAGGTCATTGTTCCCCTCTACTCGTCACTCATTAGACTCCTAGAGTAAAACGCCCCTTTTTGTATGTACCTCACAAGACATGTACAACAACTGGAAAGGCCACAGTAATATCTCACAAAGAGGAGTACCGGCCTCAAACAGATGCCCTATGCAGACAGTCTCAAAGCACTCCAGCTTTACTCTGTCGCATATCGCCTTCTTGGAGGTGATCTCTGCCTAACATACAAAGCTATGTCAAACCCAGAGCTATTGGACATGCTCCACTTAAAGAAATCCCAATCCCTCCAAGCTACATGCTCTAGGGACCTTAACCTTGTACCCACAATAAACAGAACATGCAGGAGGGATAGATTCCTGTCCCAGAGACTTCCCATACTCTGGAACAAACTATCTATATCAACAAAGCTCCTCATTAGCACACTTCAAGACAAATCTAGATTGGATGGGAAATGGGGAATTTACCCCGGGGATCACCTCTGTGGCTCTGCTCGACAGGGGATCAGGAAAATAATTTTCTTGGGTGGCAAAAGCCAAGGTACCTTTTTGGCTAGGCTTATGTAGGCCCTAGGGCCAATAGCAGAGTACCTACCAATGAACCTTAGATCTGTTTCTTGTTTAGGTGTAAAAGTCATAAATAAATTTTATTTTATAGAAGAATCCTCGTTGTGGTTTCTGGTTACTAGTTTTTTTTGTATTTTTTGCAAGTTTAGCAATGCCAACTATGAAGTCCGATATCTTCGCAGGCTAAAGACAGTCACAAGACCTTCCTAGTTATGTCTAGAACCTTGAAGGTAATGCACAGCAGTGTGCTGAACTGCTGGTGAACGGTACAAGTTCACCAATCAAGATGATAGGGCAAATCTACTAGCTGATGAATTCAGCTGCGACATCAAACCCCCCCCCCCCCCCAGTCTGCCAAGCTCCACCAGGTGAAATCCCCTCCCGGCATGCTTCACCAACTGTTAGCAGGGACCAGCTACTGGCAGCGCACTCTAACGCCAAGAACAGTGTGTCTCTGGTTCCCACAATATCTCCAGTTGCCTCCTGAACAGTATAAAACATGGCCCGTCAGGACCACTTAAGGCACTCTTCAACTACAGCCTTGAAGCAGGCTACATTCTAAGTGAATATAGGGCCGCAACTGTCATTCCCCTCCATGAAGGGTGTACAGTCAACCGACCCAGGGAACAATAGAACAGACCTATCAGTCTAACAAGGCTACTCTGCAAAGCCATGGAAAGAATTGTTGTGGAAATGATAAACAAGGACACTGGCAACCTACAGACACTGGACCAATCCCAATTAGGGTTTAAGGGACAGTTGTGCCTACTTAACTTATAAGACGACTTTGAGAGAGTCATCAAGGCAGTGGATGAGGATAAGTGTGTACATCATATCTTGACTTGGCCAAGGCATTTGATACAGTATCCCACTTGGGCGTTGTTGTTAAGCAGTCTGTGTCGGGCATAAATCCCTAGATAACTTGCTGGATTGCTCACTGGCTCACATATTGGACTCTAAGTCAAGACTGGTGAGACCACCTCCACAGAGAGACCATTCACCAGAGGGGTACCCTAGATCCTAGTTTGCTGCAGATAACTGAGACCAAAGCCATGGACTCCATGCCAAAAAATGCATCATAATGCCCTTTGCGAAACTGTCAACCCAAATTAATTATTTCATTAGTAAAACACCCCTGAGTCGGCCCAGTTGTACGGGATCTGGGAATATATAAATCATTCTGGCCTTTGACCAACATGTAGTTAAGATAAGGAAATCATTCTATGTTGCCCAACTTATGGTTTAATATTATGCCATTCAGGTCCAGAGATGTTATACCACCACTCTACCTGACTGTTATCAGACCTGTCATTCAGTACAATTTCCCCTTTGGCATGTACTTAACCAGACAGTTGTAATATCCACAAGTTTCTAACCAGGAGAATTCAGGGCATGAATACACTGTCCTCCACTGATTGCCTAAAGACTCTGTCTCTGTATTCGATCAAATCCAGGCTGCTGAGTGGGGATCTTTGTCTGGCTTCTGGGGTTTCCTCAAACCAGCCCTGAGATTGATCTGTTGCACATGCTCAAGACATGAAACACCAGATCAAGGGATCTGAAATTTGCTCTTGCTGTAAACAAAACATGCTGGAGAAATGGGTGTGTCCCAAAAGATCCCTTCACAGATTCCTTGGTTATCTCCCTACTAACATGTCTCCCTCCCCATGTAGCCACCCATGATACCCTGGGTAAAATGGGTTGGGAAATGTGGCTAGGCTTGGAAGGGCCCTTATGGTGGTTAGCCTAGTAGCAACCTATGAGTAAGTAAAGATGATATGAAAACTAGGCTTCATTGTTGTTCAAAAAGATAAAAAGAAGGTAGAGTGCTTTTTAGGGATACAGCTAATGCTTGGAGTGCACAGTGGACTGATTTAATTGACAATAAGGTGGTATTTTTTTGGGGTATGTAGAAAACTGGACTTGATCCTGAGATTTTCTTCAGATGAATGGTCATCTCCAAGGCAAGTAGAAAATTATGTAATTTGTGATGTTCTTCGTGTTTCACTGTTGCAGTCGTTACATTTGGGTAATCTGCTGGCAGGTTGCCCTCAGTCGGCCTCATTTAACAAAGTCTTGGGTCCTGCGTCAGTTGCTGTCCCTTCTTCCATGACATCAGGTTGTCTGGGGTATAAAACATGCAGCTGATGCCATTACATCAGTCTTTCTTGCCGTGCGGTGCCTGAAGAAGTGGTTCGTAAGTGCCGGTCGGCCGACTCCTGAAGTTTTCGTTTTCGAGTTTCAGAATCGAAGTCTTCAACTTTAAAGCTAAGTACCCCATTGGGGAAACTTTTTCTTGCTCCTTATCGATGTCAGTAACAGTTAATAATTGCATTATTTGCAGAAAGCAAATACCTCATAAAGATTTTTATTCATACTTTATTCCTTGCCTAGGCCCTAACCACGACGTACCTTGCTGTCGGATCTGTGCTTTATTTCATCAGCGCACTATCAGTCATCAGTACATTTTTGCCTCTAAATATTTCGGTTCTCTGTTTAATTACCCAGAAATGTTGTCTGTTAGCCATCCTACTACCGGGATTCCGAAAAAACACAAAGATAAAGACAGATACAGGCCACCGAGGTCCAAAATTGACTACGCTTCTCCTAAGCCAGTCGCCAGTTTGCTGGTACTCAGTGAGGTGCTTTCGCAGCCTCTGATACCCGCTACTTCTGATTCCCAGGCCTCTACTGAGACCCATTCGGAGTCCGGTATGCCGCGAGATGCTTCACCTATGGAACCCGCGGATGTCTCTACCTTTGATGGGTCCGGAGCCGCTGTGCAGGCACCGGCTTCTGAGGGTGTATTCAGGCCTACAGACTTGCATATTAAATCGACACCACCTTCATTAGTAAGGCCTAAATCTCGATCCATGTATAAAAAAACCGACGCCCAGGCCACATGTTCAGGCCCCTATGCCTAAAAAACAAATTATCTAAGGGGTAGTCAAACCCCCCCCCCCCCCCCCCCCCCCAGAGGCCTAGGGCTAAGCTTGATTATGAATCTTCTGATTAGGATTCTGTTTATTCTGACTCTTCTAATGACCTGGATTTGTCCATACCTACTTATGAGGATTCTGATGCAGAGGATTCCATTCACTCTGCTTCCCCTCCTGAGGATTTTTCTTTTGGGGAAACTTTATATACTTTAAGGGAGCATTTCCAGTGGGAAAGCCAGGAATTTTCTGATTCAAAAAAGAGGCTTAGGGATTTCCTCCTCCTACCTCAGCATAGGCCTTTGGCTGTACCTCCTGTACTAGACATTGTTGATGTGTTCTCTGAATCCAGTTTGGCCCCTGATTCCCTGCCTCCAGCTCCTAGTAAACCTGACGAGATACTACAGGGTTCCCGAGTCCCACAAGTTCCTTTTCCAAAATCCTGTTGCAGATCCAGAAACCATTTCTCAGGGACCCAGGGCATTAAGGCTTCTATTGCTAAAAATCCTACTCCTTCTGATAGAGACTCCAGGGCACTGGATAGATGGTGAAAAAGGTTTATACTTCTGCAACCTTGTTAATCAGAGCTTTAAACTGCCAATTTCAAATGTTAAAATATCAACAGCATATTATTGGACTGCTTAAACAGAAAATGTTGTTGATTCCTGACTGTGTGGTAAATAAAGATTTACAGGATTTAATGCATTCTGCTGAACAAGTTGGAAGACATGCTTGGCTTAAGGAGTAATCTTTGCCTGATCATGTTAAAGCTAAATTGTTGGATGCTCATTTAAATTAGGACCACCTGTTTGGCAGTAAGGTTGAAGAAGTTCTAAAAAAGATGGAAGATAAAGCTAAATCTATGCAAACTGTTAAAGATTTCTTACAAGTGCAACCTCCAAGATTTAGTAGACACTGGCCTACTAAGAATTGGTCCTTTCCAGCCCCTTCCAGATCCTCTCGAGCCAAACCCATACATAGCAAAAACCCCAGGTTTCAGTCCCAGGGGACTCTCGGAACTAAGCAGTAGGGGGCCTCCACTTCCAAATCTGGAAATAACAAGACACCCCCTATAGTAAACAGTCTCAATGACTTTCTTTTAAAATTACCAAGCACTTATCTTTTAACCGCCCCTTTGGGGAGAAAGATTACTCTTCATGCTAAGAACTGGGAACTCATAACCCAGGACAGAAGGGTTTTAAATATGGTGTCTCAGGGAAACGGATTTCATTTCTACATGTTGCCAATACCAAACGGGTGGCCAGACCTGCCCCCAAATTAGTGGGCAGAGGCTCAAAAACAAGTACTTTCCCTCTTAAGCATGGGGGCTATTAAACTGGTACCAGAAGAGGAAAAGGGACGAGGTTTCTATTCCAGGCTTTTTCTGGTACCCCGAAAAGACTAAATGACGTCCAATCCTGGACCTGTCTACTCTAAACACTTTTCTGGAGATTCCAAAATTCAAGATGCTGACTCTTCACCAGTTACTTTCTATGCTAGGCAAAGACGCCTGGTTGGCAACTCTGGATTTAAACGAAGCATACCTGCACATCCCAATCAGGGAATCTTGCAGAAGTTACCTACGCTTCAAAGCAGGCTACTTGCATTATCTGTTCTCTGCACTGCCCTTTGGCTTGTCTTCTGCGCCCAGGGTTTTCACTAAGTGCCTGGCTCCAGTTTATTGCATTTTTGTAGGCAAAGAAATATTCAAATATACCCATACCTGGACGGTTGTCTAATTCAGGCAGAAAACCAGGGCATACTTCTAAATCATCTGGCGTTTGTAAAAAGGGTTCTGACTTGTCTGGGGTACACCATAAACGAAAAGAAATCACAACTGGTATCCTGTCAACAGATTACATTCCTGGGTGCAAGCTTGAATACAACTGCCCAGATGGCTTTCCTCACGTCAGCAAAGCAAATTCATTTGGTAACTTACTTCAAACAAGTGGCCACAAAAACCTTGCTATCTGCAAGACACATACTGCAAGCCTTGGGGTTCATGGCCTCCTGCATTCTTTTAATTCCACATGCAAGACTGCATGTGAGGAAACTACAGTGGTATCTAAAAAGTCTATGGAGTCAACATTGTCACAGCCTCGAAACAATAATTCCTATCATACCGTGCCTACGCCTAGAATTCCTATGGTGGGCAGAAGCCTGCCACCAAAACAAGGGACTACCATTCACACTACCCCCTGCCACCCAAACCCTAACTACAGATGCATCAGACTATGCATGGGGGACTCACCTGGTAGGGAAGTGCATTCAGGGCAAATGGAACCCAAATCAAATGCACCTACATATCCATCAAAAAGAAATGGTAGCAGTACAGAATGCTCGGACAGCCTTCAAGGACTACATTCATCCAGAACAACTAATGGTAAAGACGGACAACACACGGTTATGTGGTACATAAGCAAGGGGAGTACACATTCCTACCCCCTCTGCAGACTAGCCATGGCATTGTGGAACACAGCCTTGAGCTACCAAGTGCATCTGCAAACTCCATCCATTCCTGCCAGGAAAATTGAATACACTGGCAGATGGACTAAGCAGAAACCTTATGGACCCACACGAGTGGAAACTGGAACCACGGATTTTCAACATGTTGACAAGCGATTGGGGGAGCCCAGACATACATCTATTTGCCTCCCCCCAGAACTACCAGTTGGACAAGTTGTGCACAAGGACTCCCCACAAACGAGCCTGGAAAGTGGATGCTCTGTCCTTCAGCTGGAAAAACCTATCCGTCTACACCTTTCCCCTTCTGCCTCTGCTCTCCAAAGTTCTACTAAGTCAAACAGGACAAACCAAGGATGATTTTGATTGCTCCAGACTGGCCGCACCAATACTGGTAATGGTACTCCTGCGCAGTGTGTCGCAAATATCTCCATGGTACCTGCCTCAGACCCCTTCCCTGCTGTCTCAAGCAGGAGAACCAAATTCTACACCCTCAGCTTCCAACATTGAACCTTGCAGCCTGGCTAATTGCTTAAATTCACCCTTCTCATCCCTAAGCAAACCTGTGATGGATGTCATCTTGGAGGGGAGGAGACCTAGTACTAAATCTTTTATGCTGACAAATGGAAAAGATTGTGCCTGGAACCAATCTTTAGGGATGAGCACAGCAGCGCCCAATTTACCTCGGGTTTTGCAATACTTAACGGAGATGCTTCACAAGCGCCTGTCTTTTTCCTCCATTAAAATCCATGCCTCTGCTGTTTCAGCTCACTATAACACAGAACCACCCCTCTTCTCTCATCCTCTGCTTAAGCAGTATCTCAGAGGGGCAAAAAATTTGAGACCTCCCAGGAGAGCTCCTACCCCTGCCTGGGACCTTAACTTTGGTTTGGAGAAACTCACTCTACCTCCTTTTTGAGCACTCCTGCTACTGCAGACTTAAAATTTCTTTCTTGGAAAACAGCCTTCCTTTTAGCAATCACTTCAGCTAGAAGGATATCTGAATTACAGGCCCTTATGGCAGTGGAGCCTTTCATCACCTTTCATGCGGACAGGGTATCTCTCAGGACCAATCCATCCTTCATGCCCAAGGTGGTTTCCAGTGTGGCTGTTAATCAGTACATTCATTTGCCAACAGTCCACAGAACAAAGGGGAACAGATTCTGCATTCCTTGGATGTGCACAGACAACTAAGACTCTACTTGTACAGGACTAAATCTCGAAGAAAATCTGAACAATTGCTGGTAGCATTTGCTGCAGGGGCAGAGGGGGAGGCTATTTCCAAACAAACCTTTTTCTAAATGGATAAGCCATTGCATTCATTTCTGCTATAAGCACCATGGAAAACCTATCCCCTAAAGGGATCAGATCTCACTCCACCAGGGCTGCATCTACTTCTGCAGCCTTTCTCAGAGGTGTTCCTACCAGGGATATCCTAGAAGCTGCTACCTGGAGTTGTGTACATACTTTCACCAAGCACTATCCTTTACCAACTTTCTCTAAATCCAAAGCTGGCTTTGCCACTGCTGTCTTGCAGGGCCTTATAGCTGGCCCTACTGCTGTATAAACTCCTCCCAACCATAGCTTTGGGAATCTACCCAAATGTAATGACTGCAACAGTGAATACACTCTTAACATCTACATTTATGGTAAGTGTGCACAACTGTACTTTGTCAGACTTTGAGGTTTTGATCTGTACATGCAGTCAGCCTGCAGCATCTGGCCTCCTTTTTGTAGAGTGTGTGTGTGTGTGTGTGTGTGTGTGTGTGTGTGTGTGTGTGTGTGTGTGTGTGTGTGTGTGTGTGTGTGTGTGTGTGTGTGTGTGTGTGTGTGTGTGTGTGTGTGTGTGTGTGTGTGTGTGTGTGTCAAAAGTTATTAGAAAATGGAGGAGTTTGGGGTGGGATGAGAGTAAGAAAATTGCCTCTAGTATTACTGGAGGGTAAAACACCAAAAGTTATGATTTGAAGGGCACTCCTAGCAGTAATGGAAGTGACTTTGGTAAGTGTTGTAAGGGTCAGTTAACGAGTCCCAACTGAGGGTACAGAAAACAGCCCCCCCCCCTCACAGATTAAATTAAGTTGGTATACCAATGAGGGATGAAGAGGGACCTGTGAAAACTACAAAAAAATAAGAAAATATCATTTGATGTTTAATTATAACAAAGTAGAAGTTATGCATTTGGCCTAAAATAACTATAGTGTGCACTGTAAACTAGGAAGTGTGGTGTTAGAGATGGTGTAATACATATGCCCATAGATCCTTTGCTTTCCTAAGACTGGACCACCAAGAGCTAAGTGAATGGGTTGTTCCCCTAAAACTGGGCTATTGGTTCCGTCCTTGCTAGCTGGCCAATGTCAAGCTCACGTCAGCGAAAAACTCTCAAGCCAAGGTCTTACCCAGAACGCTTTGCTCCCTGTTACCTCAGATCTCGTTTGCCACGTTGCTGTAAGTCATGTCATGCCACTCTCTCAGCCAAGTGTCTAATTTTTTGATAATTTTATATATTAAATAATTTCAAATATTTTTTTACTAGTATTTTCCTACCCTATCCTATACTTTAGACTCTCTCCCTTTATTCTTTTTCCCTTTATTACCCTTTTTCTTACCTTTGAGGTAATTCTTCATTACCATCGTTGTTAATCCTCCCTTTTCTCTTCTTCCCTTTTGGGTACTCTCTTTTAATTCTTCCTTTTGGCACTGTACTTCTCCACATCATTATGTCAGATAAGAAAAGTAGCATTGGCTTCAAGCAGTGTAGGGATTTTTAATCTGAGTTGCTGGCTACTGAGACTTGTCTGCATATAGCAACTGGACACAAGCTGATTTAAGTATACTTTTCTCTGCACTTATTTAAGATTTGAGTCAGTAAATATTGCGTCTCTCCCTCTCTCCCCGTCTCCCTCTCTGTCCCCTCTCTCCTCTCCCCTCTCTCTCCAGTTAGTTCCCCACCCCCCTCCCTGTTTCCTGTTGTGGTGTTAATCTTAGTGGCTTTGGAACTGCCCACCCCTGCTGTAGATCTGTTTTTGCACACTCCTCCTGGACCCATCTCATTTGCTCACTCAGCTGTGAGTACAGTGAGATCATATTTTGATTTCACATACTCCTACCAGTCCCATGTCCTCTGCGGTGTACAGAGAGAGCACTTGGGAAGGACGTTCCCCTATAGTATCTTAATCTGCTCTGATGTTCTTCGTCTTCCCTTGCTGCAGTCCCTGATTGGGGTAGTCCCCAGTCGGCGTCGTCCCACCAACGTTAGAGAGAGACGTGGGGTGGGTCGTTGCATCGCCACTACGCCAGTCAGTGCGTCAGTCAAATACGCGCATGACCCGGACTCATTTCCCTCGTCCTTTCCGCGTGCCGGTGCATGTTCTGAATTTTTCAATTTGCAGGTTGGCGTTCTGAAGCGTTTTCCAGACCGAGTAACAGATTTGAATACAGAGTTGGTTAAGTAACCCCGCTGTTTTACATTTATGTCAGAAGTGTTTTTAATTGGTCAGAAAGAAGAAGAAAAGGATTGCAGTGAATACTGTAGCATCTTACCATAAACACCATACACATTGCAAGGATT
Source organism: Protopterus annectens (assembly GCF_019279795.1). Taxonomy (NCBI): domain Eukaryota; kingdom Metazoa; phylum Chordata; order Ceratodontiformes; family Protopteridae; genus Protopterus; species Protopterus annectens. The sequence continues at coordinate 999,081,982 of NC_056748.1, forward strand.
ATGTTTGTTTGTTGAGCACGCTGTTGGTTGTTGGTTGCGGCTCTTGTGCTTACTAACAAGATGCTGGATGAGGAGGCTGCTTGATTGTGAAGGGTTGTTGCATTATTATGCTGCAATTATTTGCGCCCGATGCTCAGCTCTTATAATATCTAAGAAGGTGAGACAAAACAGTGAAGTCTAGGGGCGCCAACCGCAAAGGAGCAGTCGAGTCTAGGGGGAGGGAGACCAGGGAGAAGGGAGCGTCGGTCAGTCTCTCTTCCGGCTCTCACAGATGTTTTGCCAGGCAGATACTGGAGCTCGGAGTGGAGGCTGAGGGGGTCAGGGATGTGCCCTCTTTCTTTCTTCTCTCCTGTTGGGGGCTCTTTAGGAGCCTGTCTAGAGGGGCCTTCTTAAGGGAAGGCCAAGTTCAGCTTCTGTAGGGGCTGAGAAGCTTCTTTCAGCATTTCTCGGAAAAAGCTTCTGTATAAGCTTAAAATGATTATTTTACAAATGCTAGAAATAATAATGCCCCATGGCATAAAGATTGATGGGATTTGAACAGGAGTTTGATAGTTTTGAACAGTGTTCACAGGCCCAGTTTTGGAGTTTGAACTCCTTAGTTTTGTTTCCTGTTCATTCTTGATTCTGATGCCATGACTTTATCTTTCTCTGGATTCGAGTGATGATTCCTGACCATTCCCTCCTTCACAGACTCCTCCTGATTTTTGCCTTTCAGAGACTCTTCACTTACTTTTCCTTTAAAAAGGCTTAGGAATTCTTGTTTTTGACCCCAGAAAAAGGCCTTGGGAATTCCCCCCCTGCCCAGCATGGTAGGATAACTTTTGGCAGAGGCTTGTCTGAACCATGATTTTGCAGAGGCTTCCTGTTTCAGCCTGATAGGTATTATAGGGTGCCTCAAGCTCATAAATATATTATTAAGTGGTGCAGGAGCTCATAGTTATTTGTTTAAAGGTCCCAGTGGTGTTAAAGTGGTGTTTCTAAGGGCCTAAAATTGTCTGAGGAGGCAAAGGGCTTTATCCTGTACCCTCCAGAAAAAAGTATGGATAGTTGGATAGAAGGCCTTGAGGGTATACTGAATTCTAAATGATGTATGAAATGAATATTTGAATTCATTTGCTGTCTAAATGAAATCTAAGGTGGATTCACATTGAAGGTGGAAGCTGGAAAGAATTGCTGGATTTGGTTCATGTGTAGGAAAGATCAAGCATCTGTTCTTGTCAGGACAAAGTGGGTGGCATTCTTCGCAGTGTGGTTTTGATGTAGTTTTTCTTCGCACGTGGGTGGCTGCTAAGGAAGCTAGCCGAATTTAGCTGAGCATGTAAGGATCAGGATTTAAGATGCCAGCAGGCATGACCATGTTTTTTGGATGCTGTGGTACAGTCTTTTGTGTTGTTTGAGAAGCCACCCCCCAAATAGCAGTTTGTTAAAGATTTTTGCAGACTAAGCAGGTGCAGGTTTAGAAGTTTAGTCAAGGTGCAGGTGCCAGTTTACCTGAAATTGGCCTGGTAAGGTAGTGGTCTAGTCCTTCTGAGTTGGCAGTAGGGCCTGTTCATGAGGCATTGAGGGGCAGCTCCAGACAGAGGTTGGATTCAGACCTAGATCCAGAGGGCAGGGGTGCTCAGACTTCGACCTGTGGTGCTGATGCCAGTTCATTCTGCCCTGGCAGCTCCTTTGGACCTGCCTTTTGGCCTTGCCTGGACTCTCTTGGGAAAGAAAATGCCCTTTAAGAAGATTGGATTCTTTATCAAATTGAACAGGATTTAATCACTCAAGACAGATTTTTGCATCATATTGCCGCCTGTTCCTACAGATTTTATTTCAAACACATGGCCCAAGAGAAGCTCTCCACAAAGATTTCCTCCTCACAACAAAGAAAAGAGCAAGATGCTTGGTTCCTCCTTTACTCTCAGCTGAGAGCTATTCACTGTGTCCCTATTCCTCAGACCCAAAGATTGGTTTCATTCTGTACAAGGGTTATCTGACAAGATCAAAGTTCAAGATGGAACTTTACATTTACAGTTCCCTGGCACTTATCTGGATCACTGGATGGTAACTTTGGATCTCAAGGAAGCTGGTCCTCTGCCTCTCAAGGAAGCTTGGATGGTAAAAGCATTCGCGTTACTTGCTTACCTTCATCATTATCGCTCCTTAAGATTTTCATTATCAGTTCTCTGTCGCCCTTAGATTTTTCATCTCAGTTCTCCAGGTTGCTGATAAGCACATTGTGGCTCAAGGCATTCAAATTTATCCTTGATCATCCAAATTCGCCCTTACAGGCTTTCCGGCATTCAAATTTTGGCTTACTTAAGGAATTCCCTGTCACAGCAAGAAAAGGCCTCACAGCATCTGCAATCCGAATAAGTATTCTGTGAATGTCTAAAAGTCACCACAAGGGTATGTCTTCCAGACTGATAACGCCTGGTCAAGACCCCTCTTTTCTGGTGTAGCCTTTGGGCCTCTTGGTACAAACAGCCAAACGGAATCTTAAGACTCAGGACAACTGCAATCCATGTCCCTTTACTTCCAGGGGAATTCTCATCTTAGAGATTAGCAGCTCAAAATGCATTCCTGCATGCTAGGGCTCATGGAATCTTTCCAAATGTATGCTCCCAATGCCAAACTTCCATATGATGTAGCCATTCAAATATCTCAAAAAATGGATGGACACAAATTAACTCATTCTTGCCTAGAATTCTTATTCAAAGGAACCTTCTCTGTGACCAGTCACCTTGTGGTGGAAGCTCAGGACGACCCACCTCTGACAGGGACTGATTGTGACGACAGACAGAACGAGGATCAGATACAAAGTCATCTGCCCTCTAGAAAGTGGATGCAAGACAGGGAAGCTCTAAATGGAAGTCCATTTGCATATCAGCATGCAAGGCCATTGACAGTCACCGTTTCATCACTGATTCTGAGGAGTTTAGCAGTCCAGGCAGGTTGTTGGGCGTTCAAGGAGTTACAACTTCCAGGGTCTTCATTGATTTATCATGTACACATTTCTGTCATGTGATAGATCAAGAAGCAGGGGGCTTTTCTCCACCTCTATGAGCACTGACTTGACTCAGTTATGGGAGACTGCGAGAGTACCAGGATCTTCACTGTTATTTCAGTTGAATTGATCCATCTGTGAGCCCTTGGATCTTCATGTATTTCAAGAAATGGATCTGTACCAGTGGAAACTAAAACCACTCATGTATTGCAGAAAAGTACAAAATCATGGGGAACTCCAGACCACTTCTACTTGGCTTCTGTCTTAACACACCAGAAACCAAACATTTCTTGGCCTGTTTCATCACCTCTTCTCTCTCTTCCAAAGGTATTACTAAAGGTCAGACAAGGTTCACCTAAAGGCCTTTGTCTTTCTCCAGAGGCTGATCTCATTAACAGTGGTCCAACAGGACAAGGAAGCTAGTAGAATGATCCCTTAGAGTTTGCCTCAAACAGCTCACTGGCCTTTACTTCTAAGGAGTCATCTCTTCAATGAGGGCGGATCTGCTCAATGTCAAGCATCAATCTCTATCTCTCCACGTTGAAGCATGGTAGTGTGTCAGCATGGTAGGTCTTTTTTTCACAGATTAACTTATGGATGAAGCACTAGTAATTAAGAGGTGAGCTAGCAACAAAGAAAAAGAGATTTTATAGAAATTTAATATAAAGAATTTAGGAGGAGTGTCACATAGATGGGATTTCAATAATATTTTGTTGGAAACTCTTCCATTGTTTTGGAATTTAGTTGCCTAGGATTTCCATAAAGATCCATGCTATAGCAATTTCAGCTACAAATTTCTGTCTGGCTCTTTTGTGTTGTTCCATGCTTTTCAGCAATTTTTGTTCACTACTTGGCAGAGAATATAAGACCCCCAATCTAGGCTCTCTCCTGTTGCTTATCTCAATTTTGTGTGGAAAATTTTACGTTACATTCATTTGAGCCTGCAGCTTTTGCTTGATTGAAATATTTGTCATGGAATACTTTTTCTTGAGTATGCAGCTGCTTCTGCATTGAAATATTTCTGTTGAAGGACTGCTTTTCTGTTGGCTATTACTTCCATTCTAAGGGGTGTCTTTACGTACTAATCCTTCCTTTATTAAAAAGGTGGTTTCTAGTGTGGCTTTAAGCCCATTTATACATTTCTTTGTTGCCCTTTATACTTAAAAAAATAAAAGGGAAAAGATTTTGCACACTTTTAGGTTACAGCCACTAATTTAGCGTTATTATTTTTTAACTAAAAGATTTTACACTTTAGATGCACAGTTACTGTTTTTCTTTTTTTTTAGTCTCTGCAGGCAAGCACTTGTTCTAAGTCAAGATTCAGTTACTTGGGAGCTTTGTTTTGCATCACAGGGCAAGCCCTTCAGCAAAGGTGCAGTGGCTGCTTTGGGGCCTCCCATTTTGGGATTACTTACTTCTGGGGCAAGCAAAAGAGGGGGGAGTGGCAACTTAGGATTGGATTCCATTTAGTACCCTGCCACTTCCAGCTTAGCAGCATTTCTAGAGGGGCCTATACTAAGGATATACTACTTTGATCTTGCTTGCAGGTTGTTAAAGAGCTTTCATGGGGTCCCTTCCTGCTACTATATAAGCTAAGTACCAACCTGTACTCCTCACGGCTGTTTACCAAACTTTGTTTTCAGGTCTGCAGCAAGGGTTAATTAAGTTTTACCCTTACCCACTCTACTTTGGGACCTATAATTCCTGTCAGGACTGATTTGTACCAGAGCGAATGTCATAGTCTCCCTTTGTCCCTTGTTTAAGTGTGGTTACCTGCTTATTTCCCTGCTTTTTTATTGCCTATATGTTTTGTATATATTGTGTTTGTTTTTGGTTGTGTTTGTTTTACTTTCCTCCCTCTCCAAAAAAAATTGCACTTCATCTGCTTTACTGTATTTGTGTTTTTTCCTTCTTTATTACCTTATTTTGCTTTTGCCTCTTCTTAAAAGTACTCAATTGAATTTATTCTGCTGCCTTTATTACTGCTTGTTAGTAGCCTGATTTAAATTGTAACTGTTATTCTAAGGCCCTTGGTTTAAGCACTTGGGCTTCAGGCCAGTTATTTTACATTAAGGTTTGTGGTCTGCACTCTTGTGGGAGGAGAGGCTAGATTCTGCCCTTCTGAGCTGGGAATTTCTGGTTAAAGGCTTATTGCGCATGCCTACTTGAACTGTTTGTTTCTGAAATCGTTACTCCTTGTTTGCTGTAGCATAGACTAGATTCAGGCCGGCTGGATCCAGCTTTGTTTGTATAACTTGTGCACTGATCCAGGCCGTCTTTTTTGGAGAAGGTTTCTCTGTACCCTAGTGGCAGGACTGTGCAGGGCTCAGTTTTGAGCTTTTTAACTGGTTAATTGGGTTAAGTGTTTTGATTGTATCAGCTCTATTTTTCTGAGAAAAAAAAAAAATATATATATATATATATATATATATATATATATATATATATATATATATATATATATATATATATATATATAAAAAATGTGTGTGTGTATATGTATGTATATATGTATATGTATATATATATGTATATATATATATATATATATATATATATATATATATATATATATATATATATATATATATACTTGTTTCCCACCTTTCTGAACTAGTATAGTCCAGTTGTCAGGTTACTGCTGAATCCAGGGCTGTGTTGCAAGTTTCTGTGTTGCCCATACCTTAGTTGGATAGAAGGGAGTGCTTTCAGCCCAGATGTTTGTAGTTTATCGGCCATTTTGGGCTAATTTCTCTCTTTCACTTCCCTGCTATGCGGTTTTGCACACCGGGTAGCGCCGTTTAGCTAGAGTTAAAGTATTCTCGGCTCCACAAAGTCTACTCTTCAATTTTTCCCTTGGAACTAGACAAACCTTCGACTTTAGCACTCGAACCATTCATTTCACAGTCAAGCACTTGCTTAAAACTCATAGCAAGCACTAATTAACCGTAGCACTAGACCCCCCCCCTATACTGTCCAGAAGGACAAGGCTCTCTATTCGCCCCCACCAGCCAGTCAGAAAAACAGCTTACTCTACCTATTCAGGCATGTCCAAAGGGCAGTTTCAGGTGTACTCTCCAGTCCAACTGGTGAATCTGGGCATTTTGAGGCAATGTTACAGCTGCCTCATGTACACACACAACCCTCTCCTTCTACCACCAAACACTAATGTATGCCAGAGATGCAATTATACAGCCAAACTGGAGGCAAAGCTCTCTCAACCCAAGACTGGAACTAACAGTCAAGAGGAGAAGGGTAATACTTGCAACACACCACCAGTCTCGCATAGACCTAATAAACCAACACCGGCAAATAACACACATGAATACATGGAAACGTACTCGGAGGCTCTAAATAAAAATCTGCAAAAGCAACACAGACCTCCAAAGCAGACATCCAAGCAACCTCCACACCCCCTCACCAACCAAAGCAGACATCCAAGCAACCACCACACCCCCTCACCAACCATGAAACACATACTTCACATAATCAGTGTGCCACACAATCACAGCCCTTAACACAAAATAACATACCCAACACACTAGTGATAGGCGACTCTGTAGTCAGGCACACTGATATCCCACTAATTAGGCTGGACAAGGAGAAGGTTACAGTTAGCTGCCTGTCTGGTACCAGGATCTGCCACATAACACAAGCACTCAGGTCACTCCAGAACAAGTACAAATACAGCTCTGTCATTGTCCATGTTGGCGTGAATGACCTGAGACGTACCTCCCTGGACTACATGAAAAGAGACATGGAAGAGCTCTCTGATCATGTAGCCTAGGCAGGTATGACCCTGACCCTGAGTAGCATCCTTCCCTCACCAAGAATGATGCCACAGTATAAAGAAAAATGATCAATTTCAACAATTGGCTAAGTTTCTGGTGTCATTCAAAGGGGATCCAGTATCTGTCTGCCTGGGATGACATGCACGACAAACCACGTTGCTTCGCAAGAGATGGCTTGCACCTGTCACCCTTAGGCTTTCGAATACTGGCCAAGGCTCTTTCTGCCCCCGAAGTGCCTTTTTTAGGTAAGGCTAAAAAGACAAACCCACCACCATAAATAGCACAAGTAACCAAAAACTGAGGGTAATGCTACTCAACGCCAGAAGTCTAAACCTCAAAATGCACGCACTTGAGGGTTCAAGTATGGAGAACATAGACAACTGTGCAGTAACAGAAACCTGGTTTAATGCTCCTGAGAGCACCCCAGCACTACTGGGCTATAACTCGTACCATACCTTTCGGCCACAGAACCAGGACCGAAACACAAAAGGCGGGGGTGAATCCATATTCATCAAAGATATCCACACCTCCAGGTTAGTGGCGCAGCACAATGCATCATCCATGTGCAACTCACAACGGGCAAAACTGCAATCCAAATTTGCGCTTGCTACAGATCACCCACAACTGCCATTTCTGGAGACACTGGGAAATGTGAAGGTCCTACCAAACACCCTAATACTGGGTGATTTCAATTACCCAAACATAAACAGGGAGAACTACTCCAGTACTAACTCCCTTGCCCAACGCTTCCTAGAATTTATAAACTCGAACGCCCTGGAGCAACTGGTCATCGCCCCCACCGGAGGGAACAACATATTGGACCTGGTCATCAACAACATGGGCAACCAGTGTTCCACACCGGAGGTCAACCCCTCGCTGGTTAGATCAGACCATAGACTAATCACTCTGGATATCCACATTCCACCCCCACCCCCAATCAAGGAAACCACCATGAAAAACTTTTCAAAAGCAAACTTCATGTTACTTAAGACCGAGGTGGCAAGGTTCACAGCCCCCATGCTAAAGGACAGTGCTGTCCAAGCTGCTGAAACCTTTACAAAGGCACTCTGCGCATCTGCAGGAATGCATGGATTGTGCTATCCCAAGTAAAACCAAGACTCGCTCCTCCAAGAAAAGAAAACCAGTCTGGTGGACCCCTGCCATAAACAAAGCTATACAACAGGAGGAGGAAACTAGTACAGAAAAGAGTAAAATCCTAAGAAGGAAAGACATCCATGATCAGTATCGGCAAGAAACTACGATCCCTCATTAAATCATCCAAGGCTAGTTTTGAAAGAAAAATTGCCAATGACTCCAAAGATAACTACAAAGCATTCTTTAGCTATGTCAAGAACCTAAGTGGAAACTCTCATATCTGCTTTGAAATGGTGCAGAATGACACAAAATACACTGAAACGACTGATATTGCCAACATTCTGGCAGACATGTTTAGTGCAAACTTCACCCCCCTCTCACCCCCTAAAGGGCCCATAACCATACCAGAAGAATGTAGGGCCCTGTCAATCACCACACACAGGTTAAAACAGCCCTTTCCAAAGCCAAAAATACAGCTTCAATGGGACAGGACGGTGTCCCAGGCTGCGTCTTACAAGAGCTCCAAAATGAACTAACCCCTCACCTAAACGCACTGTTCAAACTCAGCCTCTCTACAGGCTCCGTACCCACAGAGTGGCACACAGCAACAGTTATCCCACTCCGCAAAGGTGGAGCCACAACGGACCCTGGGAACTATCGCCCTATAAGCCTGACTAGCCTGGTCTGCAAGGCTATGGAATGCATCATCATGGAACTCTTTAACAGAGACATTGGGAATCTCCAAACCTTGGACCCTACCCAGTTTGGCTTTAAGGGCAGATCATGCCTCCTAAACCTGGTGGACTTCTTTGAGACTGTTACCAAGGCATTAGACGAGGGAAAGGAGGTCCACACAGCCTACCTAGACCTCGCAAAGGCTTTCAACACCATTCCCCTTTCTGGTATTATAGACAAGCTCACCAGCTTGAACATAAACCCCTATGTCACGAGATGGTTTGTCAGCTGTCTCATAGATAGAACCCAAATGGTGAGAGTTGCAGGCTCTACGTCCGACTCTAAACCGGTTACAAGTGGCGTCCCCCAGGGCTCAGTCCTAGGACCCCTCCTGTTCGGTGTATACTACTCAGAGGTACAGGCAAGCATAGGAGGACTATGGCTGTCCAAGTTTGCAGACGACTGCAAACTAGGGGGCCATAACTGATTCTCCGGCTGATACAGACACCCTCCAGATGGGTCTCACTGAGATGGATACCTGGTGTCAAAATCATGGCCTCAAGCTAAATGCCAAAAAGTGCATAGTCATTTCCTTTGGAAAAAAACAAAGTACTCGTGAACTACCACATAGGTGTTAGTCCCCTCAATTCCTATCTCTTTCAGTTTCCTTGCTTTAAAACCCGCATTTGCGTGGTTTTGCGCACTGTGCAGCACCGGGCAGCGCTGCTTAAACGGGTTTAAACTATTCCCGGCTCCACAAAGTCTACTCTTCACTTTTTCCCTTAGAACTGTTCTAACTCTCAAAGTAAACACACTATTTTCCTTCTAAAGCCCTGCACTTGCTCAAATCTTATAAGTAAACACTAACAAACTAAAGCACTACACCCTATTATACTCTTTATAAGTACTTGGCTCCCTATTGGTCCTTACTTTTCAGTCAAAAAGCAGTTCCTTATACTATTCTGTCATATCCAAAAGTCAGTTTCAGGTTTACTCTCCAGTCCAGCTAGTGAATCTTGGAATCTTGAGGCAATGTTACAATTGCCTTATGTACACAGACCACCCTCTTCTCCTCCCAGCAAGCTCAAATATATGTGAGAGATGCAACTATACAGCCAAACTGGAGGCTGAGCTCTCTCAACCCAGGACTGGCACAGTCAGTCAGGAGGAGAAGGTAACCATACACACCACAAATCCAGTCTCACATAGACCTATCCCATCAGCAAACCAAACACATAAACACAAAAAAACATACTCAGAGGCACTAAATAAAAATCTGCCAAAGCAGCAGAGACCACCAAAGCAGACATCCAAGCAACCGCTACCCCACAACAATACCCATGTATCACATATTTCACAAAGTCGGTGTGCCACACAGTCACAGCCCTTAAAGCTAAACAACACACCTAATACACTTGTAATAGGCGAGACTGTTGTCAGACACGCTGACGTCCCACTCACCAGACTGAACAAGGAGAAGGTCACTGTAAGCTGCCTGTCGGGTGCCAGGATCCGCCATATAACACAAGCACTCGGGTCACTCCAAAGCAAGTACAAATATGACTCCGTCATTGTCCATGGTGGTGTGAATGACCTGAGATGCACCTCTCTGGACTATATGAAAACAGACATAGAGGAGCTCTCTGATCATGTAGCCCAGGCCGGTATGACCCTGACCTTGAGTAGCATCTTGCCCTCACCAAGAATGATGCCACAATATAAAGACAAAATGATCAATTTTAACAACTGGCTAATGTATTGGTGTCATTCAAGGGGGATCCAGTGTCTGTCAGCCTGGGATGACATGCTCAACAAGCCACGTTGCTTCACTAGGGACAGCTTGCACCTGTCACCCCTGGGCTTTCGAATACTGGCTAAGGCTCTTGCCACCCCACATAGTACCTTTTTTAGGCAAAGCTCAAAAGACAAACCCACCTCCATAGACAACACAAGGAGAAAAAAAACTAAGGGTAATGCTGCTCAACGCCAGAAGTCTAAACCTCAAGATGTATGCACTCGAGGCCACTCGAGGCTCTCCTCAGTATGGAGAATATAGATATCTGTGCAATAACAGAAACCTGGTTCAAGGCTCCCGAGAGCACCCCAGCACTACCAGGTTATAACTCATACCATGCTTTTCGGCCCCAAAACTCGGACCGAATCACAAAAGGAGGGGGGAGTATCCATATTCATCAAAGATACCCACACCTCCAGGTTAATGGCACTGCACGAAGCATCTGAGACCATCCACGTGCAACTAACAGTGGGCAAAACTGCCTTTCAGTTTGTAGCCTGCTACAGATCACCCTCCCAAACTCTGGAACCCCACTCGGCTTTCCTGAGAACACTGGAGAATATGAAGGTCTCTCCAAACACCATAATATTGGGTGACTTCAACTACCCAAACATTGATTGGGAAAACTGCTCGAGCCCCAACACCCTCGCCCAACGGTTCCTAGAATTTATAAACTCAAATGCTATGGAACAACTGGTCACCGCTCCCACAAGAGGGGACAACATATTGGACCTGGTCATCACCAACATGGGGACTCTGTTCCACACCAGAGGTAAACCCCTCATTAGTAAGATCAGACCGTAAATTAATCTCACTGGACATCCATATCCTGTCCCCACCCCCAGCCATCCATATCCCGTCCCCACCCCCAGCCAAGGAAACCACGGTGAAAAATTTCTCACAAGCAAACTTCACACTTCTCAAAACCGAGGTGGAATCCTTCAAAGCCCCCGGGCCAGTGGAAAATATTGCCTGAACTGCAGAATCCTTTACAAACGCATTCTATTGACACCTACAGGAATGCATGGATCGTGCTATCCCAAATAAAACCAAGACTCACTTCTCCAAAGGCAGGAGACCTGTCTAATAAGCTATACAACAGAAGGAGGAAGCTATTACATGATAGAGCAAAATCCCAAAAAGGGAAGGCATCTCTGATCAGTGCTAGCAAGAAACTACGATCCCTCATAAAATCATCTAAGGCCAGCTTCGAAAGAAAAATTGCCAAAGATGCTAAAGATAATCACAAGGCCTTCTTTAGTTATGTCAGGAATCTGGGTGGCAACTCCCAGATATGCTCTGAGTTGGTGCAAAATGACAAAAAATACACTGAACCAACAGACATTGCCAACATCCTGGCTGACAGGTTCAGTGCAAACTCCCCCCCCCCCCCCCAAAAAGAGCAAATGTCTATCCCAACAGAATGTAGCCTCCCTGATATCACAGATGCACAGGTGAAAGCTTCCCTCTCCAAAGCAAAAAACACAGCATCAATGGGGCCGGACGGTGTCCCGGGCTGCGTCTTACACGAGCTCCAAAAAGAACTGAACCCTCACATAAAGTCACTGTTCAATCTCAGCCTTTACTACAGGATATGTACCCAAAGAATGGCGTACAGCAACAGTGGTCCCGCTCCACAAAGGTGGTGCCACAACGGACCCCGGAAACTATCGCCCTATAAGCCTGACTAGTCTGGTCTGCAAAGCTATGGACCGTATCATCATGGAACTCATAAACAAAGATATTGTCTCTTAAACATAGTAGACTTCTTTGAAACTTCTTTGAAACCGTTACCAAGGCCATAGATGAGAGGAAGGTAGTCCACACAGCCTACCTGGACCTCGCAAAAGCCTTGGACACAACTCACTCTGGCATCATAAATAAGCTCACCAGCTTAAATATCAACCTCTGTGTCACAAGATTTGTTGCAAACTGGCTCAGGGATAGAGCCCACATGGTCAGAGTTGCAGGTGCCATGTCAGACTCTAAACCAGTTACAAGTAGCATCCCACAAGGCTCAGTCCTGGGACCTCTCTTGTTCGGTTTATACTTCTCTGAGGTACAGGCTAACATGGGAGGACTATGGCTGACCAAGTTCGCAGATGACTGCAAACTGGGAGCCATAATAGACTCTCCGGCTGACACAAGCATCCTCCAAAAGGGTCTCTGAGACTGATACCTGGTGCCAGAGCCACGGCCTCAAGCTAAATGCCAAAAAGTGCATAGTCATCCCCTTTGGGAAAAACAAAGTGCCCACAAATTACACATGGGTGGTAATCCATTAAGTACGGAAGAAGTAATTAGGGATTTGGGGACCCAAGTAGATAGTAATCTCTCCTTTGACAATTACGTTGCCAGAGTGGTTAGAAAGACCTTCTATATAGCCCACCTTATCATGAAAGGGTTCACATCTAGATCGAGAGGTCATTGTGCCCCTTTACTCATCACTCATCAGGCACATAATTGAATACATTGCCCCGTTTGGGATGTACCTTACCTGACACCTGCAGCAACTGGAGAGATCCCAAAAGTACCTCACCAAGAGGATCAAGGGCCTCAAACAGATGCCCTATGCAGTTCGACTAAAACTCCAGCTCTACTCAGTTGCTTACCCCCCTACTCAGAGGCGATCTATACCTGACGTACAAAGCCGTGTCTAACCCAGAATTAATGGACATGCTCCACCTCAGGAAATCCAAATCCCTCAGAGCTACATGCTCCAGGGACTTAAATCTCAGCACAGCAATAAATAGGACATGCTGGAGGGACAGATTCATATCCCAGAGGCTCCCCTCATTCTGGAACAAAATCCCAATTCATGTTAGGCGGAGCCCCTCACTGACCCTCTTCAAGAGAAATCTTGACTAGTGGATGGGAGATCGTAAGGTTACCCCTGGGATCTCTTCTATGTCCCTGCTAGACAGAGGCACAGTAAACTAACCTTAAAAGGGCCATTTTCTGTGACCTACTATACAGAGGCACAGTAAACTAATCTAAAAGGGAGGCGAAAGCCAAACGCACTCTTGCTAGGCTTATAAATGCCCTAGGGCAGATAGCCTAGTATCACCCTATGAACCTAAATACAGAAAATATAATAAGGGTTCTGGAGACCCAAGTAGATGGTAATCTCTCCTTTGATAATCATATTGCCAAGGTGGTTAGAAAATCCTTCTGTGTGGCCCACCTAATCACAAAAGGGTTTGCATCTAGAACAAAAGAGGTTATTGTGCTTTTCTACTCATCACTCATTAGACCATCATAGAATACAATGCCCCATTTGGGATGTACCTTACAAGACACCTTCAACAGCTGGAAAAACCACAAAAGTACCTCACCAAGAGGATTTCTGGCCTCAAACAGATGCCCTATGCAGCCCGACTCGAACTCCAGCTGTACTCTGTTGCATACCGCTTACTTAGAGGTGATCTCTGCCTGACATAGAAGGCAATGTCCAACCCAGAATTGATGGACATGCTCCACCTAAAAAAAAAAAAAAAAACAAATCCCGGAGAGCCACACGCTCTAGAGATATAAACCTCACCACAACGATAAATAGGACTTGCTGGAGAGATAGGTACCTGTCCCACAGACTCCCCATGCTTTGGAACAGGATTCCAATATACATCAGGCAAGAGCCCCTCACTAACACTCAAGAGAAACCTTGACGGGTGGATGGGAAATAGAAAATTTACCCTGGGGATCACTGCAGTGGCTGTGCTGGACAGTGGCGCAGGGAACTAATGGCTCTGCTGGACAGAGGCACAGGAAACTAATCTAAGGGGGTAGCGAAAGCCAACATATTCTGGCTAGGCTTATAAATGCCCTTGGGCAGATAGCCTAGTACTTGCATATGAACCTAAGATTGCGGCCGTAAGTTACCGCTTTCTGATGGTCATGACCTGTGTCTACTGTCTGAATGTCTCTCACCTTGCTGTGCATCCCCTGTATGGGATTTGTAAAAAAATTTTCTACCAGGACTCTTTAACGAGAGGAAAAATAAGTTAATTTTGAAAGGTCTTCTCGTGTCTACTTTCTCTGAGGCCATTTCTGGGTAGGAGGGCTCACCCCCTCCTGTTAAACCCCGTAAGAGGGCATTGTTCCTCTTCATCGAAGTCGCTCCCCTCTTCTCCCTCTGGAGATCATAGGGAGTCTATGCATAAGAAAATGAAATTGATTACTACTTCAGCGCTGCCACCTGTGACGCTGTCGGCTCCAGGTTCAGCACCAGCCCAAATGATTCTGGCTCCAGCCATGTCTTCCTTACCGATTACTGGCACCGGAACTACAGCTCCGACAGTTCCGTCGCAGCCCTTACCGGCACCGTCCATGCAGGTATAGTCCCCTTTGGCTCAAGGTATGACTTTTCTGTACTCCACGGCACAGACATGTTCTTCGGTGCAGTCCTTCTCTGCACCGTCCTCATTACCGGTGCAGACACTTTCCTCAAAGGCACCGTACCCATTGGGGCAAACTTTTGCCTTTACAGTGCAGACACCTTCAACTACTATGGCGCTGACGGCGCAGACTACCACACTGCTTTCTTCGGTGCAGACGTCTTCGATTCCGGGCTCTGCACCTATTGGATTAGCAAGGACCAAGTATTCCCCTTTATTGGATCCATTTACTGGTAGTCAATACAGTCCTTTTCTAGAAAGGCCAGAATTGCCATCAGCTTTCTCCAGGAGGTCAACCAAGAGTCTCTCTGAATAAGATGTGTTGCAGCTTGTTGACCAGTTGCTTGTGGCCAGAGGTGTCTCTCACCCATCGAAGTCCATGTTCCCTCCTTCAGGTGAATGTATATCTCCTCAAACCCCAATGTACACTCCTTCTTCGACGTCTACCCAAGTTTCAAAGCCTGTTACTCCGACAGCAACTTCTCTTCCTCCGACTGCAGTAGTGGATCTCACTTTGGAACTGGAGTCATCCTTGTGGCCATCGGTACACTGGGCATCGGGCTGTTCTCAGGCCAGTGGCTATGCCATGGGGGAGGGCATTCCTGGTTCCACGCAGATTTTTTTCTATGGCACCCTCCAGGGATCCTCTCTTTCACGGTCCTCTTGAGACTCCTGGTCTGGGAGTGGTCTCGTCAGGGTGGGGTGTGACGCCGGTTGCGAGGTTGTCGTGCTCTGTTCTAGGCTCCCATTCCTCCTTGGGCAGGCCGGCCTTCAGGCCATAGAGAGGGCGCTTGCCTCCACTGGCAAATCCCACATGTTTGTTGGGAGTCCTCTTCCCCCCTCTGTGCCGCAACTGTCACAGGCCACAACCACCGGGCACAAGGGCCTCAGGTCTCTCCTCCTCTGGAAACCCCTCATTACAGTTTTCCTCAGATCCTCCCACTGAGTAAGTACCATGCAAAGCGTCATGCAAGAGGAAGCACATGGTCTCCACTGAGGAGTCATTGACTGAAGATATGGATTTTGATGATGGGGAAGGGTCCCCATGGTCGCCCTCTGATGAGGTGTCCTTTGGTGGCATCCTCAAGATCCTTAGACAGAGGCGTTACTTGGAAGTCCTCTGTTCCTCTGAGGAATCCTTATTTCTGCAGGCCTTTCGTGCCTGGCCCCCTACCTCCTGGGTCACCCTGCCTGCCGATGAGCTTGTCCAGTGCGCATGGAAGGCTGCTGACACCCTGGAAGGGATACCAAGGAGACCGGATAAAATATTGCCTCCAGCTGAGCACCCACATTGGTCACGAGGTCTTCCAGTAGATGCTGTGGTGGTTGTGGCTGTAACTAAGAAGCATTTGGAGAAGAGAGCTAAACAGTCCATCCACCCAGCAAGGAGTCCTGGACGACTGACAGACTAGGGAAGCGTATGTTTGCTTCATCGACCTTCGCCGTAAGGTCTTTGAACTGTTTGACACATTTTACCAGGCTTCAGAGGGATCTTATTAACCAGCTCTCTGAAACCTTGGAAGGAGCTGTTTCTGACGAGGTCCGTGAAAACGTGGCTTCTCAGATAGCCACCCTAGAGTCCATTTCCAACTCTTCCATGCGTCTTAGTTCTCATGCAATGGAAAGGGCAGCTAGAGTGGCAGGCATGGGTATAGTCGCCAGACTACTTGCCTGGATGCGCCTTTGCTGACTCCTTTAAGGCTTCCTTCATGAATGCCCCCATCAAGGCTGCTTCTTTGTTTGACCCTAAAGTGAAAGATACGCTGGCAAGGTAAGAAGTTGGCAAGAACCTATCTGCCGTTTGGTGTCAGACAATCCACTCCTCAGCGATTCTATTCCAGAAATTAGATTAGCAGGAAGATGTGGCACAGGAAATCACAGGGCTCTTTCTGGGACGCACGTACCGAGTTCTTCCCTTTCGGGGCAGAGGAGGTCCATGAAACCGGGGTTCCAGAGATTCCTTCTCTGGCCCAACCCTACCAGCTCTCCTGAAGTGTTGCCCAACTGCTCACCTCTGGAAGCGGTCGGAGGTTGTTTTTCCGTGTACCCTGCTGCTTGGCAGAATATAACCACTGATTCTTGGGTACAACGGATAATATGCAGAGGCTTTCGCATCCCCTTCCATATTTGTCCAATCTCATCCAGAGTATTACCTGACGTTCCACCCAGTCAAAGGGAGGCAGCAGCACACGAAATCCAAAAGCTGCTACAAAACCGTCATCCAGACTGTCCCCCCCCAGACCAGATAGAATATGTTTTTTACTCCAGGCTCTTTTTGGTGCCAAAAAAGACAGGGGACTGGAGACCAATTCTGAATCTCGGCACACTGAACAAATTTGTAAAAACAGAGAAATTCTGGATGATCACGGTTCAGTCTACCCTTCCTGTTCTGGAAGATGATGATTGGATGTGCTCTGTAGATCTTCAAGATGCGTATTACCACATAAAAATGGACAAATGCTCAAGAAGATACCTCCACTTCCGCATAGGAGCCAGTCACTACCAATTTCGAGCTCTGCTCTTTGGTCGGTTTACAGCCCCCAGAGTGTTCACCATGGCAGTGGTTATCACTCACTTGCGACTTCAAGGATTCCAGGCATTTCCATATCTAGACGACTGGCTCCTCACTGCCCCCACCAAGTGTCTACTGGAAGAAGCCCTACACTACACTATCCTAACAGCTCAAAGCCTTGGAATCGCTATAAACTGGAAGAAATCCAACACTACCCCAACTCAGTCTTTGGAATTTATAGGGGTACTGTTGGACACAAGAAATTGCACAGCATCCCTTCTGGACCACAGGCTTCAGAGAATGACAACAGGTTAAACCGCTGCTCTGTCACCACAAATCTCCCGCTCTATCTATACTCCAACTCTTGGGGTCAATGGCAGCCTCGATCACCATTGTTCCTCTAGCCAAATTCCATAAGAGGTTCCTTCAGTGGCTACTTCTCACTCAGTGGTACCCTCTACAACATCCTTTGTCTTTTCAGATGTGTAACTCAGAGATGCAAGCAAGATTTACTCTGGTGGACGTCTCAAAATCCCCAACAATGGTCTCGCCCCTTCAACCCCCATCAACTGATAGCCACGTTGACTATGGACGCCTCCCTGATGGGGTGGGGGGACTGTCAGGGAAACTCTGTCCAAGGCACCTGGTCAGAGACAGAGGCCCTTTTGCACATCAGTGTCCTGGAACTGAGGGTGGTCCTACTAGCATTGCAAGTATTTCATTCCATCCTTCCACTGAGGACTATTGTGATCCAATCGGACAACATGTAAGTGGTCTGGTACATAAACAAGGGGGCACTAGATCTTACCCATTATGCCGAGACGCCTTGAGAATATGGCAATGGGCGATGGCTTCCAACCGCTTTCTAATTGCAACGCACATTCCTGGGAGTTCCAACGTGATAGCAGACAAATTGAGCAGGTGCAGTCTGCAACCTC
The DNA here is from genome assembly GCF_019279795.1 of Protopterus annectens. Lineage (NCBI taxonomy): Eukaryota > Metazoa > Chordata > Ceratodontiformes > Protopteridae > Protopterus > Protopterus annectens. Next base: position 999,100,174 of record NC_056748.1, read on the forward strand.
ACAAGTGGTCCCTCAGTCCTATGACTGCGGCAAAAATCTTCAACCGCTGGGGCCAGCCTTGTTGTGACCTATTTGCCTCCCCAACGAACTACAAGTGCAGCAACTACTTTGCCCTAATCCCCCCTCTGGGACAGTCACCAAGGGACGCTGTAGTCCACACTTGGCCCTCTGGTCTACTTTATGCTTATCCTCCTCTCCCAGTTTCTGAGGAAAGCATGACAGTTGAAGAGCAAAGTGATCCTCTTTGCTCTATATTGATCTCTACATGTCTAGTTCCCCTTCCTTTGGCCTCACCTGCTAGATCAACCGTGGATACTCAACCCATCCCAAACGTTTATCTGCCATCCGCAGGATTTGATTCACTGCAATCTAACAACCCTGAAACTGACAGCTTGGTTTCTCCACTTCCAACGATTGCCAGGCATGAAATCCTCTCATCCCCTTTGCGCAATGTTCTTACTGCATCTCATAAATTGTCCCCCAGACTAATCTGTCTTAACAAATGGAAAAGGTTCTTTCTATGGGTAGCGAATAAACAATTAGACCCCTTGTCAGCCCCAGTTTCGGTGGTACTGGATTACTTATCACATCTTTTCCACTCTGGGGTGTCTGCCTCTACTATTTGTTTGCGTTTAGCTGCAGTCTTATATTTCCACATTGGTTTTCAAGATTCTTCACTTATGTCACACATATTCTGTAAAACTTTCTTGAAAGGGGTTATACACCTAAAACCTCCCTTTAGAGAACCGGTACAACCTTGGGATTTGGCATTGGTTTTCCAAGCCCTAACAGCTCCCCCCTTTGAACCTGCGTCTTCATGTGATGTAAATATCTCTCTTGGAAAACTGTGTTTCTGATTGCAATCACATCGGCCAAACACTTCTCAGAACTTCAAGCCTTATGCATCAAACCTCCCTATCTTATCTTCCATAAGGATAGAGTATCACTGAGAACCAATTCTTCCTTTTTACCAAAAGTGGTGTCAGAGCGGTCTATCAACCAATTGATTGACCTTCCAGTGTTCTTTCCTAAAAATTCTAACAAGGGAAAGTATTGCCTGCACTCCTTGGATGTTCACAGGCAAATACAATTGTATCTGGACAGAACAAAATCTACGCGTAAATCAGACCAACTGCCTTTTCTGGACTTAGACAAAGTCATCCTGTATCAAAAGTTACATTGGCTTCATGGTTGTTTTTGTTGTAGATAAAGGTAACACAATTTCTCAATCTCATCTTGCCTCATGGAGTGAAATCTCATTCTACAAGATCTATGGCAACTTAAGCAGCTTTCCATGCTAAGGCTTCCCTCAATGATATTTGCTGAGCTGCAACTTGGACCAAACCTCACACCTTTATTCTTCATTTCAAGTTGGACTTGGCCTGCAGAGGTAGAGCTTCCTTTGGCTCTGTGGTGCTCAGGAATGTCCTTCCATGAGGGCCACCCAGGGATACAGGTAGCTGTGGACTCTGTCCCATCAGTAAGGAATGAACGAAGATTAACCTCATCAGAAAAAGATGTTACGTCTTACCATAAAGTTCCATCTGTGTTGTTAATCTTTGTTCGCTCATTCATTACCTCCCACACTCCATCACCCATCCAGAGGTTCCTGGTTGATCTCATGTACTCCTTTATTATAGGTCTGTTTATGACCAGAGGTAGCCTCTACTTTTATCTGTCAACTTGCAAACTCGATCTGATGTAACAGGGAGCAGAGCTTTCTGGGTAGGACCTTGGCTCGAGAGTTTTTGGCTGACGTGAGCTTGATATTGGCCAGCTTGGTTCAGAAGACTGAGCCAATACTAATGAATGAACGAAGATCAACACAGAGATGGAATGTTATGGTAAGACATAACTTCTTTTTTCCTGTAGTCTTCTATTGTTGGTTTGCATGTATTCCAACAAGGAACTGCTTATCTTAAAACTGTATATTTGGCCAGTCTTTTTCTCCTGGGTGACCTGAAGAATTTTCTCCTATGCTTTTACCACCTCTGTTCCACATTGCTTTATTTCCTCTTCAGAGTTTTCACAGATGTTCTCAGTTTTACTTCACCTTTTTTCTGTTCTTTGACTTTCTGAATGCCTTAGAATCTTTACCTAACAATTTGTAGTATATATATTCAACATTTAGATCACTTTTGCAGTAGTTTTAAGTTTTATATGGGTTATATATCCTTGTCTAGGATATGACCACTAGCCCAGCATTCAAAGTTTAGGATACCTTCCACACTTCCAAAGTGCCACTGGCTCAAGCAGAGTCCCACAAGAGGCAGTTTGGGTGTCTGGCATTGAAGCGCTTCACCACTGCGCATTTTGTGGAGCTGATGGTCCGCTAGCTTTCATTTCACGGCAGGGCAAATTTGCATTACTGGCTAAAACCTTCCCTTAGATTAATTTTGTGAAGAAACTTTTTTTTGCTGAGGGGATGTCACTTGATTTTTTTTTCCTGTGAGAAAACTGTTAAATATATTTTTATTCACTTATTATGCATTTTAATGTAGAATGTGTGTGTGTGTGGAGGGCAGGATGTTGTGCTTTTGGGGACTGCCTTACAAACTTGCATACCTCAGAACAGTTTATTTCCTGTTGGAAGCTTTACTGATTTACTCAGGCTATGCTACCTGCTGTGGGGCTTCCTTCCTTGCTTGAACAGGGAGGAAATATTGTCCTTTACTTTTTTTTTTGCTTCTCCCGTCCACAAGAAGAAAGTTGTTAAGGAGTCTTTGGGTGTCCACCTGGCCCCATCACTGCCTCAGCTGGTGGGTGACTCCGCTGTGGCAAACTGGTTCCTCAGACCACTTATTTTTTGCTCCTGGTTCCTCTGGTGCAGCTCCTTGGGAAGCTACTAAGGACTGAGAGATTAGTACATCCTTTCAGCTGTAGGGTTGAGTTCACTGGGCAAGGGAAAACCACCCTGAAGGGGCAAAGGGGGAAGGAGCAGGTGAAGTTTTACTACTTAACTTCGAGTAAAGTCGAAGTGATGAAGATTGATGTAGTAAGTTGTGGTGCAGTAGGGTAAGTGTGTATGTGGGAGGTGTTGAGAGATAATTGAGGGGTGTGGGTCTATACCCACAAATCTAGTGGAGTCAGGGTTGGGTGGGAATGGGGGCAGGGTAGAGGAGCAGAGTGAGCATGAGCGGAGTGGGTTGTGCAGAGAGGCAGCAATCAGGACGTACTGCAAGCCCAGGTCAGTGCTAGAGTGCTCTGTTAAGTTAGTATCACCTTCTATGTTTGCATACAGGACGACAGAAAAACAGCGTTAAGATCCTCGATGGATCTAAGAGACTGAACGCCTGTTTTTGGTTGGAGAAAAGTAATTATAGCTACTTGGGGGTATTGGCTAAAGGTGTTCCAGGAGTGTGCACATCCTACGGAAAGTACAGCTAGTGTACCGAGCAGGACCCACACTGTAGACTCTCTAAAATGTGGCGTTTGCCACATCTGGTTCTGGAATCTGGGTCACGAGGGTGAGGTAGATTTTAATGACAGTCAGAAGTTGCCTTACAGGGGACCCACTGAAAACTGCATTTGGTCTGAGTAAAACTTGCTTGGTGTACACACTGCATACATTTTATTTTATTTTTTTATTTTACATTTGTTGACCGGGCTAGTCTGGCTGGATATATGTCCATTTTCAGCAGAGGCCCGAGGAGAAAAGCTCCACTAATATATACTAGTAACTGGCATAAAACAACAAATTATAAGCAGCTACAGAACTATTTACAAGTAGCATAGCAACAGTATGGAATCAATTTAACAGAAAAAAATACCACAAGGATCCCTAACCCTACAATCTGAGTGATGCAGGAATTTGGATGCAGAAATAAAAAATAAACAAACACTAGAGTCTATACAATATTTACAGTATTAACAAATATGATGAGCATTTTGTGCATGAGCAAATAGTTATAAGACCCAGAATTACACAGTAAGAAGTAACAAACAAGGTTTAGATAGTAGATGAGATGACAGGTTGGAGTAATATATCAAGTATAGGTTGGAGTAATATATCAAGTATAGAGAGAAAGAGACAGATGTAGGAATAGTAATGTCCAAGTAGATGCCAGGTGAGCTACAGATGAGAAGTAATATTGAGAGAGACAAGTAGAAGAGATGGGTGTATAACAGTAGGGAATTGAGAGAAGTTTACTGGAAGAAAGTATAATATATAAGTTAGATGCTGGGGTCAGTCGGGATTTGAGCAAGGGCAAAACCAGTGAGTTTTGAAATGGTCCTTTAAGTTGGTTAAGTTGTAGGCATTCTCAGAGATGGGTCAAGAAACACCTGCTCAGTCTTGGGTTTCACCTGAACTTTGATTAAATCATCTCACATCCCTTCCGGTCACATTTGCTTTTATGCGGCTATTTTTTATATTTGTTCCTAGAAAGAGCCTTTCTTCCACTGCACAAAGTAGAACAGTACAAGGAAAACTTTTGTGGACTACTTCAGCCAGTCTCAAGCTTTTATGTTTCTCCTGGAGAATTTAGTGGTATCTGAAATCATTCTGGACTCTAAATAATCACATCTTATCTTTTCAGATTCCAGTTTTGGAGTTTAGAAAGGACTCAAGTTTGGTTCATGGAACGGTTATCTTGCATTTCAGGTCTTACCTTTTCCCTCCCATTCTGTCAGGAGAGATGATTCATACTTTGCTTGTAGAGCTGTTTCAAAAGGATTAAAGTGGAGGTCTGTGGAACTCCAAGGACAGATGGAGGCCTGTAAACTTTAAAAAGGTATTGGTAGTTGTCAGTTCCTTAAATTATTTCTGGTTCTCACGATACCAAAGTGGTAGCAGATCTTATCCCCTTTGTAGACTTGCTATAATTACCTGGTAGGTTGCAACGCTGCTCACTCTGACTCTTTTTAGGGTTTATACATTTCATCAGATCAAAGTTTTGTAGCAGCCAAGCCAAGTAGGACCATCACCCAGAGGTCTCCTGTACTTGATGTAACTGTGGAAAATGCTTCAAATAGCTCAGTTTGCTTACCTTCTAAACAGACAGTTAAAGGCAATTATGTTCCAGGATTACTGGAATAGAGGTCTAGAAGATGGAAGCCTTCTCATTCCCATGGCTCCACCTTTCCTGTGATGTGATGTCCAGTATCCTTCAAAAGGTTCAGAAGGTCTCCCCAAAGATTGTGGTGGTAACTCGACCTTTTAGCAGAGCCAACAGTGGTCCTATTTTTCTCCTTTTTTTTTTCTGAAACTGGCTAAGGGAAGTTATTACAAGCTTTTCCAATGAGTGGACTAACTGTCAGAAGACCATGGTTGTTTGATAGATTCCAATATGAAATGCCTGGATATTTTTGATACCATTTTCTAGGCATCTATTTTTCCCAGAGGACAGCCAGCAGGTGTTAGACTGTGATAAAACTTGCTATGAGAAGATGAAAATATATACATGGAAAAGATGTTCATGTTGATGCCAGTGTAAGGACCAGGACTGTTTCAAGGCCTGATTGCCTCTGGTTCTTTGTTTGTGAGAATTGTTGTACCCTGGCCTCTCTTATTCTACTGCTAAGATTAATTTTCTGTTCATTTTTGTCTGCTTCTGCATCACCCCTTCATACCTATCCTCAAGTCAAGCAGTTTTTTTAATAGAGGTTTTACATATCTACCCACCTAGAAGATGGATGGCTGCTCCTTGGATCTGAATTTTGTTTTGAAATGTTGATACCTCGTTCAGACAAGCTTATTACGCTGATTTGATGTTGTCAGAAGAATGAGTACTACCATTTCCCACGTCCTCTGCAAGAAGAGCATCTGAATTAGTCTCCTTTGGTGAGTCAACCCTACCTTGTACTTAATTTTCCATAAGGACAGGGTTTCTTTGAGAACTAATATTCTTTTATGCCTAAGGTAGTTTCAAGGTTCACTTTGAGCCAGAATATTATTCTCCCTGTATTCTTTCCAGAACCTAAAAACAGGGGGGGGGGGGATTTTACATACTCTGGAAGCCCACTGGTAGCTCAGATAGTACTTTGGCTGAATTCTTTCCTGAAGGAAAGCCAATCAGCTGTTCCTCTCCTGTGAGGGTAAAAAGGATAGCCAGTGTCAAAACAAAATTTCCAAATGGCTGTCTCATGATTCTTTCTGTTGTGCTCAGTGTAACAAGCCACTTCCAGGCATGGTTATGGTGTACTGTACAAGGCCTTTGGCTTCATCTGTGGCTTTTTGGAAAGGGGTAGACTCTATATAAGTATTCTGGAGGCAGCAACTTGGTCATTTGTACATTCACAAAACATTCTAAACTGAATTCCTTTTCCAGATCCAGAACAGGCTTTGCAAGGGCCATTCTCCAGGGGATCCTAGGTACTTGAATTCCTCCAACCCATATTTGCATAAGTTATAGTATAGCTTAGGCTACTGCAACAGTGATCTACATATTGAATATAGTATAGTTGTATATGGAAATTTATAACTGTATTTTTTTTTTTTTTATAAATCACTGTTTCAGTAACCGTCCCTAACACTTTTGGTCTGTGGGCGTCTGTGCGGACATCTGTCTCTAAGCCATCTGTCTCGTCTCCCTTCCCCAGCTGTTTTATTATTGATGTCCTTGTATTCTTAGAGGGTGTTCCGGCTGCATGGCTCTGTGGTACATATGAGAATATTGGCATTGCTGTAGACCATGAGGAGTCCCTTTAATAACAGAGCCACCATGTTTCAGATGATATCCTTTTCACCTCTCTTTGAGATTCTTTACCAAACCTCATATATGGATCTTCCCTTTCTGCAGGCTTTCTGCTATGGTTGATTTGGGGTTTGCTCATGGAAGGAGAGTAGACTCTTTCAGTGGCTGTGTGCCTTCATCCTTGGAGTTGAAAAGGGAGAACTGCTGGTTCATTTGGCTGTGGAGCTTGGCTTCTTCTAAGGCTCCTGGTTCAAGTCTACACCCACTCTGTTAACATACCTAATCACTGGGTGGGTATAAGGCCATATCCATTTGCAGGTGTTGGTTGCTCATTTGGTACCTGGCTGCAGTTTTCTTAGCTCTTTCTGCAGCCCACATCCTTTAGAGTGAGAATGTGCTGGTGATTCTGAATTGCTTCCCTAGTTCCTTGTTCATAGGTAGGTACTAGGCTGTCCGGCCCTAGGGCCTATACAAGCTTAGCCATAATGGTTCCCTGGCTATTGCTTCCCACAAATACTTACTTTCCCTGGACCCCTTGTTGGAGTAACTGCTCCAGAGCCAATGTCTGAGTCTGTGAAGGTGGGGCATTATTCTGGAGCTTTGTGTTGCCCTCTTCGGGGCTTTCATATTACTCCCTGCTTTTTGCAGTAGGCAGAGAACATGGAGTGTTGAGGTGGTCTTATTACTCCTAATGGTCTTTAATGTTTTATGTGCATTCTCTGTCATTCTACGATTTCAGCATCTCATTTGTAGCTGTATAGTGAGTAAATTTGGGGTTTCTAATGCTTTGAATGGTACAAGAATCCCCCAACTGACTTCGGCAAGGGTGTCTTCTATCATTTGGATAAAAATAACTCCACCTCAGGGCCTAATCCAGCATTTCTTTCTCCTGATTTGCCCCTAACATGTCCCTGTTTGTGACTACAGGGGTTTGGAGTTTGTGCTGTATCTTCACTTCCAAATTTCTTTTTCGAGCTGCAGACTGAGTGAGAGGGGCTTCACGTCTTGGAGATATTAACCACCTGTTCAGATATTCACTGATGTTGCTGCACTGATTTAGTTAGAGCAGCAACCTGTCTCTCAAGCGTCAGGAGAGGTAAGAGCTTATTATTAGATTGACAACTGTTTCTGTACTACTGAATGTATGACTGTTGGCCTTTGCACTTGGCTCCACTCTGAGTGACTGCCTCCAGTGTTTGATTTTTTTTTTACGACTTCTGCACCAAGACTGCTTGGCCTGCTGTTTTTAAGTAGTAGTGTCTCAGATGCAGTGCTGTGTTTCCTTTCTTGGAGAGATTTGTTCTTCAGCATTTCACAGCTCTCTCTAGTGCAGTCCATTGGCGTTTTTGATCTTAGTGGCTTACTGCTTGAGATTCTGCATAACCATGGAACCCATGTATGTGATACTGGACAATGAGAAAGAAGATATAAAATGTATTGGGTGATCTGCAAGAGTTCTTTTCTTTGTCATGATATCCTTCTGGTGGTTGAGGTGTGTGGCAGCCTCTCCAGCCAGTTGCCTATTGGAGTTCCCTATAAACTATAAGCCAGGTAGGTACATGCTGTAGAATATTGGTAAGAGTAGGTGTGCCAAGTTTTCATTGTTTTTTGCAGGTAGGACTGGGTTGCTTTATGCTGTCAGTGTATTACATTTCAGAATGCACTGTCTTGTGTTTGAAGTTCTTTAAAAAAAAAAAAAAAAAAAAGGCAAGCCAAATTGATTGCTGCAAATGATCATAGCCATAAGACCCATCCTGTGGGTCTGTTCATAAAGTAACTGATTATATGTACCTGTTTATTTACACTTGGTAAAAACAGGCTGAAAGGCCATTATTGGAGGTCAGCTCCAGGAAATGTACATTTGGGGGGGGGGGGGCATCAGGACTGGTGATTGTCTGTGGCAAGTGTCATTTCCTTCTCCTTAGTTGTGCAATACCTTTTTGTTGCGTCCACACCCCTTCTCTATGACCCAATGTATAGGCACACTTGCATTTTACAGGGATATAAAATATTAAGTACACAAGTGGTAGTAGAATACTGTATTCCCATTGTAGTCTTCCCAGCAAGTTTGCTTTGATGTGAAGAGTGAATTTTTCATTTTAACATTGCATGTTGCAAATGTAAGTGCAGGTTAGGTGCAGGTGTACTTCTGTCTTGGTGTAAGACAGCATGGTTATATTTTCTAGGGGACTGGTGAGAAGGTGCAGTTATGGCATTTTGCATAACTATCTGGAGGAGGAGAGGAATACTGTTTATTTTAGAGGCACCTGCAAGTTTAACAGCGTGTTTTCAAATATAATAGATTTTTGAGTGCTGTGATTTCAGGTTTCTGTCTTGTCTTTATGATTAAAGTAGTTCATCTAAGGGGTAGTAATCCAAGCAACCTTAAAAGTTTTATATGTTGTCAAACATTACAGGTAACCAGATAGAATCTTCTGGAATCCCACTGATCATTGGTGTGGTGCGGGAGGATTAAATCACTAAGACATTTTGATGGGATCTGTTTTTTTTTCTTTACTAGCTAACAAAAGACTGTTCATAAACCTGGCTGGCATGTGTGCAAGACTGATTGATTGTGGTGGCTGTCTGGGGTGCGATATTGACATGGATGTAATTTATCAGTGAAATAACACTCGTTACTGATCTACTGAAAGGCTGTATGTAATATGCATAGTGTACTGAACATGCCTTATAGACTGAGTACTTTGAATGTGGACTGCCCAGAGCAAGGGCAGTAAGGGTTCACAGCAGACTGCATGCCTTGCAAAAATTTCAACAAATGCCATTTTTATGTTTTGTGGCAGAAATGACCGTGTTCAGCTCAGGCATGTGAAGCATTTGAATTTAGTAGCAAGTTGTAGTGTTGGAGTTTTATGTACAAATTAATTGCACTCGAGGTATGTTTTTAAAGTGTATTACACAACTTATATTTGTACTGTGCACCCTGCATAACTAGCAGTCATTTTGCACTATGCTTAGCGGTGTCTCAGGACTATAGTTTGTGGAATGCTAGTATGCCTAAATGAGCAATAGAGTTCGTGAAGGTGTGTATCCCTTTGGTTTCATGTGTAGAGGCATTCTGTTATGCCCAATTATAGATTGGTAAGATGAGAGTGAAATAAAATGCCTGCCTAACATTTAATTTTGTAGGAAAGTGTGTGGTATGGCTGTTAAATGTTAGATTGTGGCATGTTAAATTGCATGTGTCCATGTGTTTTCAGTACTTTGATACCAGTGTTTACTGCAGATGAGGCTTGCATACAGTGCTTGCAGTGGTCTGGAACTGTATTTGAAGTTGCTAAATCAAATAATGCTGTAGACTAGATTTTCTTTTTTCTGTGGTTCATTTTTTATGATTTCATTTTATATTTGTATTTGTGACTGAACTGATGCTGCATTGCAGAATGCATAATATTAGTATGTATTTTTTCAGTTGTAAACAGCACATTGCCTGTTACTCTGTGTGCCTTTTTTTGCATGGCTTATCTCTGTTTCTGCTGTTACTGTTGGGCAGCTGTTTTTCTTTTCACTTTTTACATTACCTTTTTGTCACCACCAACCCCCTAGCCTCCTGCACCTGCTTTACAGTATGTCCAATTTTGTCTTCTCCCATTTGTTCCTTAACTGTGCAAGAGAGCCAGTTGAGGCACAGATGTCATCCAGGTAACCATCATGGGATTTTGTGATTAGTGGTTTCTGCGCATTTGTGTCTATTTTGAGTGTCTGGTGTACAGTGGACAATTCTGTGCTTTATGTAATCCCTATCAGAAGGTTGTCTGCCCCCCCCCCCCCCAACACGCACACACACACACACACACACACACACACACACACACTTTTTCAAGCAGGCATCTCTGTGCCACCTCCATTCTCCACCAGGGATTCAGCAATGTATGCCCTATGCAAATACTTAGTGCTGAATCCCTGGAATGGAGCACCAAGTGTATTCAATATGCATGTCTATGTCGTCTTTGTCTCAGAGGTGATGGTTACTTCATCACTTCTGTCCTTCCCATCGTTAGCTTCTCCACCGCTCAGGGTGCTTATTGAATTTAGATAATTTTCCAGGTTTTATCCTTTCACACTAAGGAGCTGCCACATCAGCTCATGTAACTAAGCTATTTATGAAATGGATAGGGCAGTCCGGTTAGAATGTATTTGTTCACCAGCCCTCCACATTGCTGAGAAAGTACCTTTATGAATATTTTTCCACTTTCCGTAAGGCTGGTTAGTTGCATTCATGTTGGCTTTCTTTTGGTTGTGAATAGTAGTGTGCTGGATGAAGTAAGGACTTGGATGCAAGATGTATTCGTGCATGGGCTGCATGACCCAGGTGTATAACAAAGGTACACCATTCTTGCATTTTGTGTTTAGTACCTTGGAATGCTTTAGATCCATAAAATACCTCATGGAGTGTCTTATTCAGTTCTTTACAGTGTAGTACGTCTTAGGTTGGTTTTAGTTCTGAAACTCCTGACAGATGTGCTTGTTGTTGTAGGACACGGACAACAACAAAAATGTGTTGTTTTTTTGTATCCTTTCTGATTCTTCAGTGTCATATAACCATCTGCCTTGTGTATTGCATCCTCCTTGGACTTGTGATCTGCATTTAAGTCATGAGCTCCTATATTGAAAGTTAATATGAAATTTGTACTTAAATGCTGATTTTTTTTTTTTTGTCATTTATTGCAGGAAAGATACCTTTTTCATTTTACTTTTTTGTCATTTATTCCAGCTGATATTATCTCAACAGTGGAATTTAACTGTTCTGGAGATCTACTAGCAACTGGTGACAAAGGAGGAAGAGTAGTTATATTTCAAAGGGAAGAAGAGGTAAGTCTTACTGCATTTGTAGTATAGTATCTGTCCTGGGTTTCGTTGTCACATTTTGTGTTACAGAAGTGGGTTTGGGTGGTTTGTGTGTATGCTCACACTTGCACACATGTATAATGAGAAGTATTTTTTTTTTAATTCTCGCAAAAATTGATTGTCTGTCTTAGAGTAATGATCTCAAATTCTGTAGAAAAGGCTGCAACTTGGTTGCAGAAACACAGGAGGGTTGTTCATCATGTGGCAGAGTAGGAGCTGTCCGAAGGTTCATAACATCTGAAGTTGGATGGCCTATTTGGGACCTTGTGTGGATGTGGCCCAAGTGAAGATCAAGTGAAGAGTTTTGTGGATCTGAAGGGAAAGCTTAGTGGAGACCTGCAGCCTAGATCTTTGTTCTGCAGTCTTTTGCTGGAAGGGTAGTGTGTATGATGGAGCCTGTTACTTTTTAAGGACTGTAAACCTGATATAGAAGGTACATTGTAAATATTAAAAATAGTGTAAATGTTTTTCTGCAAAGCCAAGTGGGAAGCTAACTATATATATATATATATATATATATATATATATATATGTGTGTGTGTGTGTGTGTGTGTGTGTGTATATATATATATATATATATATATATATATATATATATATATGTGTGTGTATATGTATATATATATATATATATATATATGTGTGTGTATATATATATATATATATATATATATATATATATATATATATATATATATATATATGTGTGTGTGTGTGTATATATCAGCACGGTCATCCTGATCATCCATCATGATCATCTATCATCTGCATCTTGCTCTGTCACACCAACCGCCTGCATGTCCTCTCTCACCACGTCCATAAACCTTATCTTAGGCCTTCCTCTTACCTGGCAGCTCCATCCTTAGCATCTTTTTCCCAATATACCCATCATCCCTCCTCAGCACATATCCAAACCAACGCAATCTCGTCTCTCTTGCTTTGTCTCCAAACTGTCCAACATGAGCTGACCCTCTAATATACTGATTACTAATCCTATCCATCCTAGTCGCACCAAGTGCAAATCTTAACATCTTTAACTCTGCCACATCCAGCTCTGACTCCTGCCTTTTTGTCAATGCCACTGTCTCCACCCCATATAACATAACTGGTCTCACTACTGTCGTGTAGACCTTCCCTTTCACTCGTACTGGTACCCTTCTGTCACAAATCACTCCTGACACTCTTCTCCACCCATTCCACCCTGCCTGTACTCTCTTCTTCACCTCTCTCTTCCACATTCACCATTACTCTGAACTGTTGATCCCAAGTACTTAGTTTACTATCACATATTCGATAGTCTTTTAGATGAATGGAATATGTGCGAATCCCTTTTAGCAGAACTGGTAGGCTGATCACCACAATGTCGAAGCTGACAAGAGCGAACGGTCGCTGTTGTCAGTTCCAACATTGCGATGCAGATTGCATTATAGTGGGGGTGGGGAAATGTACCCTTACCCTCACTGTAGTGCTATCTTGGAGTTTGTATATATAAGTAAAGGGGGATGTGGGTGGTGGAGGGGCTTGCCCCCTGCAAACAGTGTTAGATTTGGGCAGATGTGGCATTTCAGCAAAATCGACATTGCTGAAATGTTCCGTTTGCTAATTTTGGTTGGTCGGTGTTCCGATTTCCGACTATTTGTGTCTGCAATTGTCACTTTCGTCGTAGGGACTAAACTGCAGTTCTCATTATTCCTTTGCTGCAACATGCATAAATTGATTTTTTTCCTTGTGTAGTTTCTAAGCCAGAGATGTTTTGCTTCTGCTATGTGGTATTTACTTGCTAATCAAATAAGGTTTTGTTTCTCCTGCTGTGCTTTTGTTTCCTTCCATAACCATGGAAAATTATTTAAAAAGCCTTGATAGACTTCTTGTAGGAGACTAATTGCTTCCTGACATGTTGTGAAATAATCTGACAGGCTTCCTCATCTTTATAGATTTTAATTCATGACTGATTTAATAATGGCAGTAGTTTGTTTTTTGAGGTCACTAGCTGTAAAAGGTGGATACTGCAGTTATTTACCACTTTTTCTGAATACCTGTTTTCCAGCTTTTTGTTTTATTCTCTCTCTCTCCCGGCTTTTCCCAGTTAGGGGTCGCCCCAGCGAATTACCTTGCCCACTCATGATTGGCAATGGAGTTTTACAGTTTCGAGTTGCCAGCCCGGCACCCAACCTTCCATGGAAGGCACACACAAGCATGCACTCACGCCTAGGGACAATTGTAGCCTGTCCAATCCACTTGCAGCATGTCTTTGGGGATTTGGGAGGAAACCGGAGCACCCAGAAGAAACCCACACGACCACAGGGAAGACATGCCGACTCCACACAGAAGACACCCCAGCCGAAGATCGAACCAGAGAGCTTCTTGCTGTGAGGCGACAACACTAACTGCTGCACCACCACGGTTACTAATATCTTTAATTACTGTAGGAGCTGGCCCAAAATCATTTCATTTTCTTCTTGATGATTTTTTTATTTGTTGTCCACAGTTTCCCATCTTGATTTGTCTTTTTGTATAAATTTCATACGTTATGTTTTATATGCATTTAAAATTTTTGCTTTTATTTAATATTTTCACCTCAGCTGACCTTGTATTTTCTGTTTGTATAATAATTAGGTTCTAAGTATTTGTACAGTTACATAAATGTTTTGTTATTCTATTATGTCAAACTTACTTTTTAGTGTGCTGACTTCAAATGTTACACATCGGATTAAAATAAAGATGGTCTTTCAGCTATGGGTTCTGAAAGTGCGTGTGTGTGCGTGTGTATCTGCGTGCATGCGCATCTGTATCTTTGTGCGTTTGTGTATCTGCGTGTGTGCGTGCGCATCTGTGTGTGCACGTGCATCTGTGCCTGTGTGCGCGTGTCTGTGCATCTGTGTCTGTGCATCTGTGTGTGTGCGCTCGCATCTGTGCGTCTGCGTGTGCATCTGTGCGCATCTGTGTGTGCGTGTTGCGTGCGTCTGTGTGTGCGTCTGCGTGCATCTGTGCGCGCGCCTGTGCGTGTGTGTGCGCGCGCCTGTGCGTGTGTGTTTGTGTCTATCTGGGTGTCTGTCTCTGGCTGTGTCCATAATATATATAAATATGGAAACTCCTATGGCTGAAGTTATTCGCAGCGAATGCCCCCTGTTTTGGGTGCTCTGAAACAGAATGCATCTTGATAAGAATGAGCAGACCACCAATGTGTTTGCAAGATTGCTGAATACCATAGAAGGGAATTTTATCATCTTTCTCTGGTGTGTTGTTTCAGAGTTGTATTAAAGTTAGTGGGCACGCAGTCCCCCACATGGGTGATGCAGGGGGCTTGCCCCCTTTGGAAAAACACTCATTTATTTGTATGTTATGGCTGTGTATGTCTATTCTTTTGTTTTATATTGCAGGTGAACTTTTTGGATGAACTATCTACTGTGTAACATGCAAATAGCAGAAGCTAGCTTATTGGTTTTAAAACCAGATACCTTTCTACGATATTCCTCCTAATGTTAACAAATATGTAGCTGTGAGGTAACATGCATTATGTTACTTTGATCACAGTAATTTTACAAAACAGCATGCTGTATGCCGGGGCGGCCACGGTGGGGCAATGGTTAGCATTGTCGCCTCACAGCAAGAGGTTCTCTGGTTCGATCCTCGGCTGGGGTGCCTTCTGTGCGGAGTCTGCATGTCCTCCCTGTGGTCGCGTGGGTATCCTCCGGGTGCTCCGGTTTCCTCCCACATCCCAAAGACATGCTGCAGGTGGATTGGACACTCTAAATTGGCCCTAGGTGTGAGTGCGTGTGTGTGTGCCTTCTGTGGAAGGTTGGGCGCCGGGCTGGCAACTCGACACTGTAAAACTCCACTGCCAATCATGAGCGGACAGGTGATCCGCTGTGGCGACCCCTAACTGGGAAAAGCAGAAAGAAGTAGTAGTATGCTGTATGCCATGGGCTGTTTACATAAAAATCAGACTGTTAATTCAGAAGAAAGTTTCATTAAATTAACCTTTTCAATCCTTGGGGAAAAAATTCTCTTAAACTGTCTCGGCAGGTCTGTTTTTCTAATGGTCTACCATATCTGGGGAATTTGCATATGGTCTTACATTTTGGGGCATCTTCCTGCAGTACACTTTTATTTGACAGCATAGCCGGAGGAGTCTGTCACTGCAACTGTTCCCCATCACAGCTATAGCTCTCTGTGCTTTCTAACAAAAAGACTAGTAGAGACAGTTCTGGTTGCTTCTTTTCTTGGAACTTTGGCTTCAGAGCAGTTATCTTCTGTAGGTAATATGCAGTTTCCCCTATACGTTTACCATCTTCCTCCTCAAAGTGTATACTATCTTTGTCTGCTGTGCCAACAGCTGCAGCTTCTGCCATGGCTTTTGGATTCTTATGTTCATTTCTAAGCTGCAACTCTTAGTTTTCAGCAATTTTTGTCTATCACTTTGCTTTAATTTGGATTGTCGGACATCAACAGTGCAGCGAGCTTGGTAATTTGCTATTTTACCTTCTAATGGTTAATAGATTAGCTGGTGAAATATGGAGTTTCTGCACTGGGTATTGTTATCAAAATTGTGGTGACACACTTCAAAGATTTTCTTACTGTTCTTTTTCATTACATGTGTCACTGTCTGGATAGTTCTTTTCAGTTGTTCATCGACTCAGAGGTAGTGTGGACTGGAAGTTTTATACTTTTTGAACATACTTTAAAAAATGTATGGTTTGTTTTTCCTTTAATTTCTTTACCACACTGTTCTTTCAATTATTCTTCCTGGTTATTTAATGTACCGACTCTAATCATTTGATTTGTAACAATGTTATCAAACATAAAATAGGGGTGCATACTATCCTGTGCCAAATACATGCATTTTTTATTCTCTTTTTAATATAAAGTTTTGTGTAGTTGCCATGTAACACTTTTTTAAAGTAATGTCCAGAAAATCAGTATACCTATACTGTAGATTTTTAAACTGTAGTGTTATGCAAATTATCTATAAAATTATTCAACTCCAGTAAAGGATCTTCCCATATAAAAGATATCTTCAACACATCTTTTATACAAGACTACATTATTACAAATGTTTCTTGAGTCGGATAATATAACGTTTCCCAGCAGTTCATAAGTAAATTCACATAAGTTTTAGCCACTAGACTACCCATGGCTACACCTGTAACCTGTTTATAATAGTTGTCCTGCAATGTAAATATATTCTCAAGAACACTTTGTAATTCCAAATAAGATCTACACTAATATCACGTTAAGCCGTAATATTTCTCAGTATATGCTCTGACCATGTTAATACCAAGTTCATTGGGAATATAGGTAAATAGAGAATCTACATTTAAGTGTAACCATGTAACAAGTGTGAGTATGTTCTCTCTCTTCATTCTGTGTAAAAGTTCCAAAAAATGAGTGCTGTCCTTAAAGGAGAACCACACCCACAGACTCAAAACACATGTTTATTTCATCCTGGTTTGGAGTTTCCTACATTTTACATTTTAGCACCACTCTGGGACTATTTACAGGTATTTTTATACATAATTTCTGAGTCTGACCACATGGTGTCTGGCATCTTGAAATAATTCTGATTGTTTAGTCAGCCTCTAGGTATCCCACCATGCAGTGCTTGTCTGTAAAAAGTTAAATCACGCAGGCTTCTCTCTTCCTAAAGCTCCTGTCACTGCACTTATTTGACATGTATATATTGCTGTTTTTCAGTCAGTTTTAAGTAACATTTCCTGCCTTCATTGACTACTTAAAACACACAGTGCAAATGCCATATAACAGAATTTTCAAAGTGCTTTTTGCTGCTGCTTTTTAGAATGGCTAAACTGCATTTTGTTTTGTGAAGCCTAAATTGTACTACTTTGACTCCTCTCCCACCCCCCCCCTTTCACACTTAACTTCCCTATCTGCCAAAGTGTTAAGGGTAATTTAACTGCAGTGGTGGTGTTGCGGTAGCATTGTCACCTCACAGTAAGATGTTGTCGTGTTCAATTCTCAGCTAGAGCATCTTCTGTGTGGGGACATGCGTGAATGGGCATACCTTAGTTGAAGGTTGTGCATCAGGGCCGGCAACTCGGCACGTAGAAATCTACTGCCGATCAGTAGCGGACTGGAGTTCTGCTGTGGCGACCCCTAACCGGGAAAAGCCGAAAGGCACAACAACCACCACCACTACCTGTGATTGACCGCTCACAGCAGGAAACCGCTCACAGCAGGAAACTTTACTTGTGTACTGAAGTTCTTCGTGTTTCACTGTTGCAGTCATTACACTTGGGTTATCCTGCTGACAGGCCACCCTCAGTCGGCCTGAATTCCAAAGTCTAGGTCCGGCGTCGGTTGCTGTCGCCTCTTCCCTGACGTCAGTGCGCCAGGGGTATAAAAGATGTAGCCGACGCCATTTTCTTCAGTCTTTTTTGCCGCGCGGTGCCCGAAGCAGAAGCAATTCGCTAGTGCCGGTCGGCCGACTCCTGAGATTGTTCTGTTCGAATTTCGGATCCGAAGTCTTCATTAAAAGCTAAGTACCCCGTTCGGGAAAACCTTTTTCTTGCTTCAGACCGATGTCAGAAAAAGTTAATAATTGTATTTCTTGTGGGAAGCAAATACCTCCATAAGGACTTTCATTCTTACTGTATTCCTTGCCTAGGCCCTGACCACAATGTTGCCAGTTGTCGGTTTTGCGCTAGATTTAACCAGCGCACTATTAAGCGTCGGTACGATTTTGCATTTCACTATTTTGACAGAAGATTTAATTACATTATGCCGTCTGATAGCCATCAGACTACCGGAATTCACAAGAAACGCAAAGAAAAAGAAAAGGACAGGCATCCGAGGTCTAAAACCGACGACGAGGCTTCCTCTAAGCCAGTCGCCGGTTCTCAGTGAGGCGCTTTCGCAGCCCCTGACACCTGCTACTTTGGACCCGCAGGCTGCTACAGACTCTCACGTGGAGTCGCCTAGGCTGCTGGAAGCTCAAGGTATTGGACCTTCAGAGACTAATCCCTCAGATGGGTCCGGAGCCACTGAGCAGGCATCTGCTTCTGAGGGTGTTTTCAGGCCTACTCAATTATACATTAAAGCGACTCCAGCTACAAAGGCAAAGACTAAAGCACCTTTAAAGACAAAGAAACAAGTACAACCGCCTCATGGTCATGCCTCCATGCCCCCCCCCCCCCAAAAAAAAAAGATGCTCAAAACATCCCCCACCTGATGAGGCCTAGGCAAGAGACAGAATATGAATCTTCAGATCAGGTTTCCATTTCATCTGATTCTTCTTCTTCTGATCAGGAATACTCTCTTCCTCCCTATGAGGATTCTGATGCTGAAGAATCTATCCCTTCAGCCTCTCCTCTTGAGGGATTACTCTTTTGGGGAAACCTTGCATACCATGAGGGAACATTTCCACTGGGAGAGCCAAGATTATTCAGAATCTAAGAAAAGGCTCAGAGACTTCTTTTACTCCCACAGCGCAGGCCCCTAGCTATTCCACCTGTTGGACATTGTAGATGTATTTTCAGAGTCCAGTCTGACCCCGGACTCCTTACCTCCAGCTCCTGTTAAGCCAGACAGGTACTACAGGGTTCCTGACTCTCATAAATTCCTTTTCAAAAACCCTGCTGCTGACCCAGAAGCTATCTCTCGGGGTCCCAAAGGGGTCAAGGCATCCACTGCAAAAAAACCTACCCCCTCTGACAGGGATTCTATGGCATTGGACAGATGGGGGAAGAAGATTTACACCTCTGCTACCTTGGCTATAAGGGCTTTAAATTGTCAGTTTCATATGCTCAAATATCAGCAATATATTATGTCACTGCTTAAACAGAAAATGTTGATAATTTCTGAATGTGGAGAAAACAAAGAAATGCAGGATTTATTGCATGCAGCTGAGCAAGTTGGAAAGCATACTTTGCAGTGTGGTTTTGATTCTTTGGAGGCCTCCTGCAGGGCTGCTGCTATGGGTTCTGTCATCAGGAGGCATGCTTGGTTAAAGGAACAAAGTCTGCCTGACCATGTCAAAGCACAATTATTAGATGCTCCATTACAGCATGATACCTTGTGTGGTGTAAAAGCAGAGGAGGTTTTAAAGAAAATGGAGGACAAAGCTAAATCTATGCAAATGGTTAAGGAATTTTTACAGGTACAGCCTCCAAGATTTAGCACACACTGGCCTGCAAAGAATTGGTCCTTTCCAGTGTCAGACAGACCACAAAGGGGCAGATACAGACGCCCAAGAGGCAGATCCCAGCCCCATGGTTCGTACAGGTCTAAACAATGGGGTGCTTCTACCTCCAAGAGTGGAGCAGACAAATCACAGCCATACAGGAAACAGTCCCAATGACTTCCCCCTGCCTGCACCAAGCACTTATCTTCTGGCAGCTCCTTTAGGGGGGAAAACTAGCACTTTTTTCTCAAAATTGGCACATAATAACCCAGGGCAAATGGGTTCTAGACATAGTGTCACAAGGCTACAAGTTTCAATTCCATACCCTGCCAATGACAAACGGTTGGCCAGACATGCCAAAACGTCAATGGGCAGAGGCACAAAAACAAGTCTCATCCCTCATGGACGTGAGGGCCATTCAGCAAGTACCAGAGCAAGAGCAGGGACAAGGATTTTATTCAAGACTGTTCTTGGAACCAAGAAAGGAAAAGACCTGGAGACCAATACTGGACCTATCTTCTAAACACATATCTGGATATACCAAAATTCAGAATGTTGACTCTACAGCAGCTTCTGCTCATGCTGGGCAAGAAGGCTTGGCTTGTGACTTTAGACCTAAAAGAGGCATACCTGCATGTCCCAATCAGACAAATATGCAGAAGATACCTCAGATTCAAAGCTGGCTCAATGCACTACCAATTCTCTGCACTGCCCTTTGGCTTATCTACTGCACCTAGTGTCTTTACAAAGTGCCTGGCACCAGTAATTGCATTCTGCAGACAGAGGAATGCAAATATATTCTTACTTGGACAACTGCCTCATTCAAGCAGAGAACAAGGACATTCTACTACAGCATCTGGCATTTGAAAGAGATTTCTAACAGGCCTAGGGTACACCAGTCAACGAAAAGAAATCAAAACTAGTACCCTCTCAAGAGATAATATGGGTGCAAGCTTAAATGCAACTGCCCAGATGGCTTATCTCACGCCAGACAAACAAAGGCAACTGACTACATATTTCAAACTGTTGGCAACAAAGGCCCAGTTATCTGCAAGAAAAATTCTGCAGGCTTTGGGTTTCATGGCATCCTTGATTCTACTAATTCCATATGCGAGACTGCATATGAGGAAACTTCAATGGTACCTAAAGTGTGTTTGGGCTCAACATTGCCACAGCCTGGAAACAATAATTACCCTCATTCCCTGCCTGCAACAGGAGTTTCGATGGTGGGTGAAGGCTTGTCACCAGAACAAGGGACAGCCATTCACTGTACCTCCAGCGAGGCAGACATTAACGGATGCATCAGATTATGCCTGGGGGGGCCCACATGGCAGGAAGATGTATTCAGGGCACATGGTCCACAAACCAAATGCTTCTACATATCAATCAAAAAGAGATGCTAGCTGTTCAGAATGACCTGACAGCCTTCAAGGACCTACTTCATCCGGGACAACTACTGATAAAGACAGACAACACCACAGTCACGTGGTATATAAACAAGCAGGGAGGTACTCATTCTTACCACCTTTGCAGACTAGCTATGACTTTGTGGGACATAGCATTGACTTACCAAGTACATCTGCAGGCACAATTCCTGCCAGGACAGATAAATACTCTGACAGACGAACTAAGCAGAAACCTCCTGGATCCCCATGAATGGAAATTGGATCCACAAGTCTTCAGCATGATAAGGAAATGGGGACGTCCGGATATAGATCTATTTGCCTCTCCTCACAACTACCAACTAAAAAGATTCTGCATCAAGGACCTATCACAGACAAGCATGGAAAGTGGACGGCCCTATCTTTCAACTGGAAAAGCTTAGCAGTATATGCCTTTCCTCCACTGCCTCTCTTCCCCAAGGTATTCCTAAAGGTCAGACAAGAGAAGCCAAAGATGATACTGATTGCCCCAGACTGGCCCCGCCAGTACTGGTATCCAATCCTAAAGAACTTGTCTCAATGCCCAGCTTGGACCTTGCCTCAAATACCTCATCTGCTGTCCCAGCAAAACAATCGGATCCTGCACAGCCAACTCAAGACATTAAATCTAGCAGTATGACAGATACTGTAGTCATACAAAACACACCTCTCACTAAAGCTGTGATGGATGTCATTTTGGAGGCCAGAAGGCCTATTACGAGAAAATCTTACACTGGAAAATGGAAGAGTTTCTGTGCCTGGAACCAGGCACAAGGAATTGACACAGCTGTACCAAATATTCCTCAGATTTTGCAATGTTTAACTGAGATGCTGGAGAAAGGCCTATCCTTTTCATAAATTAAAATTCATGCCTCTGCCATTTCGGCTCATTACAATTCAGAGCCACCAATCTTTTCACATCCTTTAAGGCAGTACCTCAGAGGAGCCAAAAACGTATGGCCTCCAAGGAGATCACCAATACCTGCATGGAACCTCAATTATGTCTTGGAAAAACTCACCCTGCCTCCTTTTGAGCCAGCCGCTACAGCCGATATAAAATTTTTATCTTGGAAAACAGCTCTGCTCCTAGCAATAACCTCTGCAAGACGAGACTCAGAGCTATAGGCACTCATGGCTGTGGAACCTTTTATCTTTTTTTATCCAGACAGTTTCTCTGAGGACAAACCCGACATTTATGCCTAAGGTAGTGTCCAGTGTGGCCCTTAACCAAACTATTCATCCGCCTACCTTTTATCCAAACCCCCAGAATAAGGGGGAGATAATTCTGCATTCTTTGGACATACACAGACCGCTATACTTCTACTTGAACAGAACCAAATCTTTCAGAAAGACAGAGCAACTACTAGTGGCATATGCTGCAGGATCACAAGGAAAGGCTATCTCAAAGCAGACTGTCTCCAAATGGATAGGCCACTGCATTCATTTCTGCTATTCACAACATGGCAAGCCAGTGCCTAAGGGCATTAGGCCACATTCAACCAGAGCAGCAGCCACTTCAGCAGCCTTCCTCAGGGGAGTACCAACCAAAGACATTTTAGAGGCTGCTACCTGGAGTTCAGTGCACACCTTTACAAAGCACTATCATTTACCACTCTACTCTAAATCCAGGGCAGGCTTTGCCACTGCAGTTCTGCAGGGCCTCATAGCCTCCCCTAATGCTATTTAGCTCCAGCCTCCCAACCATAGCTTTGGGATTCAACCCAAGTGTAATGACTGCAACAGTGAAGCATGAAGAACATAGTACAGTTGTGTACACTTACCATAAATGTAGATGTTCGAGTGTATTCACTTTTGCAGTCCAGGTTACCCACCCACCATCCCCCATTTATTTGCTGGAACTTATCTACACTTTTCTAATCTATAAAACCTATGTGGTTTATTTTCTTGTAGATGAAGGTATGATATATTTTGGTGCATGCATGTTTTATTGGCATATTTTTAGCCTACCCTTTTGGGGGCACCTGACATCTGGGGCAAGAAAAACTGAAGAAAATGGCGTTGGCTGCATCTTTTAAACCCATGGCACACTGACGTCAGGGAAGAGGCGACAACAACAGACGCCGGACCTAGACTTTTGGAATTCAGGCCGACTGAGGATAGCCTGCCAGCAGGATAACCCAAGTTTAATGACTGCAACAGTGAATACACTCTAACATCTACATTTATGGTAAGTGTACACAACTGTACTTTTCCTTGTTCTAGCCTTTACTTTCTGTATGGGTAGGGGAAGGACCAGGGAGCTGTGACATCATAGCATGGGTGGGTTTTTAGGACTGTCATGATGTCAGTTTGGGGTGGGAATTGACCAGAAAACTACCTCCTGTTCAGTGTCCTTGATGATATCAATGAACTGGAGACTTTTTCAGGGTGGGATAAAAGTTTTTTAAAAGTGAAACGACTGCAGTACAGTAAGGTACTGTTCTTGTGGAGAGAAAGTCAATTTAAAATATTTTAAATGTGTTTATACATAGCGGGGACAATAAATAGAGAGAAAAAGGGCAGAGAACTTTAACATTTAGTAATAGAATCCCTTTGTTGTCCTTTTAATAATGGATGTAGACATACTCAACTTTTTTTAAGGTCACTTTCTAGATATTTCGAAATGGGGTACATCACCCATCCTCGTGCAGACAGTATTCATAGGTGTGTACTAGATTAATGGCCCTGGAGCCTTTGCAAGCCTAGCCCATAGGATTACAATGGCATTGTGCCACCCGACCTTAGTTCCCAGTGCCTATGTCGAGTAGAGCCACTGGAGTGATTCCCAGGGTGAATTTTCTATTTCCCATTCACTCATCAAGATTTCTCTTGAAGAGGGCCAGTGAGGTGCTCTGCTTGACATGTATGGGAAGTCTATTCCATAGCATGGGCAGTCTGTTTGTTATGAACCTGTCCCTCCAACATGTTCTGTTTGATTGTGGTAATGAGGTTGAGGTCTCTGGAGCAGGTAGTGCTGAGGGATTGGTATTTCTTCAGATGTAGCATTTCTAACAGAGCTAGGTCAGACATGGCTTTGTAAGTCGAGCAGAGAATGCCTCTAAGTAGGCGATATGAGACCGATAATAGTTGGAGTTTTTTTAGTCTGTCCATATAGGATAAATGTTTAAGGCCTAGGATCTTCTTTGTGAGGTACTTTTGCGGCCTCTCCAGTTGTTGCAGGTGTTTAGTGAGGTACATGCCAAATGGGGCATTGTACTTCATGATTGGCCCAATGAGGCAAGAGTAGAGGGAGACAATGACTTCTCTCTTCCTGGATGCAAAACCCTTAGTAATGATGCGAGTCACATAGAAGGACTTTCTGAACACAGTGACAATGTGGTGCTCAAAAGAGAGGTTGCTGTTGACCTGTGTTCCCAGATGTTCGTGTTACACTGCTGCAGTCATTATACTCTGGTTATCCTGCCGTCAGGTGGTTCCCCAGTCGGCCTGAGTTCCAAAGTCTTGGTCCGGCGTCAGTTGCTGTCCCCTCCTCCCTGACGTCAGTGCGACAGAGGTATGTAAGATGCAGCCGACGCCATTTTCTTCAGTCTTTCTTGCCGCGCGGTAGCAGAAGCAGTTCGCAAGTGCCGGCCGACTCATGAGATTTTCATTCCGAATCCAGAACTGAAGTCTTCTACAAAGCTAAGTATCCCATTGGGAAAACTTTTTCTTGCCTCAGACCGATGTCAGTAAAAGTTAATAACTGTATTTCTTGTGGGAAGCAAATACCTCATAAGGATTTCCACTCCTATTGTATTCCATGCCTAGGCCCAGACCACGTCGTCACTGGATGTCTGTTTTGTGCTAGGTTTAACAAGCGCACTATTAAACGTCCGTTTGATTTTGCCCGACATTATTTTGGCAGAAAATTCAATTACACCATGCCGTCGAAACTTCCGACGACCGGATTACATAAAAAGCGCAAAAGGACAGGCATCCGAGGCCCAAAACTGACGACGAGGCCTCTTCTAGGCCGGTCGCCGGTTCTCCGGTTTTCAGCGAGGCGCCTACGCAGCCCCTGACAACAGCTTCCACATACCGCCTCAGACTCCCACTTGGAGCTGGCTGGGCCTTCGGACGCTCTGTTTTCAGCCTACCGAAACTAACCCTTCTGAGGAAACCGAAGTAGCTGAGCAACACACAGCCTCAGAGGTGTCTTCAGACCTATCCAGTTAACCATTAAACCCTCTGCTAAGTCTAAGGCCCCCTTAAAAACAAAGAAACAGATGCAGCATTCTCCAGGACAGGCTTCTATGCCTAAGAAACAAATGCTCAAAATGGCCGAAGACCTAATCACCCTGATCAGGGGGTCCCATCCCCCTCCTGATAAAAGGCCCAGACAGGATGCAGACTGTGAATCTTCTGACCAGGTGTCCATTTCTTCAGATTCATCCTCAGACCTAGGATATTCCTTACCCCCTTATGAGGATTGTGATGCTGAGGAATAGATTCCATCAGCCTTTCCACCTGAGGACTACTCCTTTGGGGAGACCTTGCATACCATGAGGGAACATTTCCATTGGGAAGGCCAGGATTACTCAGAATCCAAGAAAAGGCTCAGACTTCCTTTTATTGCCTCAACACAGACCCCTTGCTATTCTGCCAGTGTTAGATATTGTGGATGATGTGTACACTGAATCCAGCTTAAACCCTGACTCCTTACCTCCAGCCCCAGTTAAACCTGATAGAAATTAGAGTCCCTGACTCTCAAATTTCTGTATAAAAGCCCTGTTGCTGACCCTGAAACTATTTCTCAGGGACCCAAAGGAATTAAGGCCTCATCAGCAAAAAAAAACAGTTCCCTCTGACAGAGATTCCAGTGCATTAGACAGATGGGGAAAGAAAGTATATACGTCTGCAACTTTAGCAATGAGAGCCTTAAATTGCCAGTTTCACATGCTAAAATATCAGCAATTTTTGATGTCTCAGTTGAAACAAAAGATGCTTCCAGATTCAGATCCTTCTAATTTTAAAGAAATGCAGGATTTACTGCATGCAGCTGAACAAGTGGGAAAACATACTTTGCAATGTGGGTTTGATTCCTTAGAGGCCTCCTGTAGAGCAGCAGTTACAGGCTCTGTCATTAGAAGGCATGCTTGGTTAAAAGAACATACGTTACCAGATCATGTTAAGGCAAAATTATTGGATGCACCTTTGCAGCGGGATGTGTTTGGAGTTAAGGCAGAAGGTATTAAAGAAGATGGAGGATAAGGCAAAATCTATGCAAACGGTGAAGGATTTCTTACAGCTTCAGCCTCCTCGTTTTTATCAGAAATTGGCCAACAAAGAATTGGTCCTTTCCAGTCACAGACAGACCTCAGAGGCAGATACAGATGTCCAAGAGGTAGAGGTCAAGCACAAGATCCTTATAGGCCTCGACAGTGGGGTACACCAGGCCAGAAAGAAGGGAAAGACAGGCCACAACCTTATAAAAAGCAGCCTCAATGACTTCCCACTACAGCTGCCAAACGGCTCTCTTGGCAGCCCCCTTAGGAGGAAAACTGGCACTTTTCTATCACAATTGGCATTGCATCACCAAAGACAAATGGGTTCTCAACATTGTATCTCAAGGTTACAGGTTCCACTTTCACACTTTGCCAAGGTTAAAAGGAATACCAAATCTGCCACCAAATCAATGGGCAGAGGCTCAAAAACAAATTACAGCACTCATGGACATGAGAGCTACTCAAAAGGTACCACCACAGGAGCAAGGACAAGGATTTTATTCAAGACTCTTTCTGGTACCCAGAAAGGACAAAGCCTGGAGACCCATTCTGGATCTTTCTTCTCTAAACACTTACCTGGATGTTCTGAAATTCAAAATGTTGACACTACAGCAGCTTCTTCCCATGCTGGGCAAGAAAGCTTGCCTCGTGACTTTGGACCTCAAGGAGGCATACCTGCATGTCCCTATCAGACAAAACTGCAGAAGATACCTCAGATTTCTAGCTGGTTCAATGCACTATCAATTCTCTGCACTGCCCTTTGGCTTATCTACTGCGCCCAGGGTCTTCACAAAGTGCCTGGCACCAGTAATTGCATTTTGACTGCCTGATTCAAGCAGAGAGCAAGGACACTCTTCTAAAGCATCTGGCGTTCGTCAAAAAGTTAAGTTGCCTGGGGTACACAGTAAACGAAAAGAAATCAAAACTAGTGCCCTCACAACAGATAATATTCCTGGGTGCCAGCTTGAACACAACGGCCCAGATGGCTTATCTTACGCCAGACAAGCAAGGACAACTGACTCAATACTTTCAATTGATGGCAACAAAGACCCAACTCCCTGCAAGAAAAATTCTGCAGGCCTTGGGCTACATGGCATCTTGCATACTACAAATTCCATATGCCAGACTGCATATGAGGAAACTACAATGGTACTTAAGAGTGTATGGTCAAAACACTGACAAAGTTTAGAAAACAGTTATACCACTACTTCCTTGCCTTCAACAGGAGTTTCGATGGTGGGCTCAAGCTTGTCACCTCAACAAGGGACAGCCTTTTAGTCAACCCACAGGCAGGCAAACACTGACAACAGATGCATCGGATTACGCCTGGGGAGCACACATGGCAGGAAAATGTATTCAGGGCGAGTGGCCCACAGAGTAAAAGCATCTTCACATCAATCAAAAAGAGATGCTAGCTGTACAAAATGCACTTATAGCTTTCAAGGACCTGCTGCATCCAGGACAACTACTACTAAAGACCGACAACACCACAGTTATGTGGTACATAAACAAGCAAGGGGGCACACACTCCTACCCCCTCTGCAGACAAGCCATGACCTTGTGGAACACAGCTCTAGACTACCAAGTTCACCTGCAAGCACAATTCCTGCCAGGATCGAAAAACACACTGGCAGACGACCTAAGCAGAAACATCATGGATCCCCACGAATGGGAATTGAATCCACAAATATTCAGAATAATAACACAAAAATGGTGGAGCCCGGACATAGATCTGTTTGCATCCCCAATGAATTGCCAGCTACAGAAATTCTGCACAAGGAGTTACAATCCACAAGCATGGAAAGTGGATGCCCTCTCATTCAGCTGGAAAAACCTGCAAGTATACGCTTTCCCTCCTTTACCTCTCCTTCCAAAGGTACTCATAAAAGCCAGGCAAGAGGAGCCAAAAGATGATCCTGATTGAACCAGACTGGCCACGCCAGCACTGGTACCCAATCTTAAAGAACTTAGCACAAGAACCACCCTGGATTTTGCTTCAAATCCCACATTTGCTGACACAGCACAACAATCGGATACTTCACAGCCAGCTAAAGACCTTAAACCTAGCTGCATGGAAAATTCCTTAGTCAAGCAAGCAATGCCTCTCTCCAGAGCTGTTAGGGATGTCATTCTGGAGGCCAGAAGGCCTAGCACCAGGAATGCCTACTGGGATAAATGGAAGAGATTCTGTGCCTGGAGCCAGGTGCACAGCCTTGACCCTCTTGTCCCAAACATTCCTCAGATACTTCAGTATTTAACTGAGATGCTGGACAAGGGCTTCTCCTTCTCATCCATCAAGATCCACGCCTCAGCCATTTCTGCTCATTACAACACGGATCCACCAATTTTTTCTAATCCTTTGCTCAAACAGTACCTCAGAGGGGCTAAAAACATAAGACCGCCCCGTAGAACACATACCCCAACTTGGGACCTCAACTTTGTTTCGGAAAAATTAACTTTACCTCCTTTTGAGCCAGCTAACACAGCAGAATTAAAATACATCTCTTGGAAAACTGCTCTGCTACTAGCAATAACATCAGCATGAAAAGTTTCAGAATTACAGGCACTAATGGCAGTGGAACCTTTCCTCATTTTCCACCAGGACAGGCTGTCTTTAAGAACTAACCCTACATTTATGCCAAAGGTGGTATAGAGTGTGGCTCTAAACCAAACTATTCACTTTCCAACTTTCTATCCAAAACCACAGAACAAAGGGGAGAGACTACTACATTCTTTGGACATTCACAGGCAGTTACCCTTCTACTTGGACAAAACCAAAGCTTTCAGAAAATCTGAGCAATTATTGGTGGCATATGCTGCTATACTCACCATGGGAAACCTGTACCTAGCAGCATTAGATCTCACTCCACCAGGGCAACAGCCACTTCAACTGCCTACCTCAGAGGAGTACCTACCAAGGATATTTTGGAAGCAGCAACATGGAGTTCTGTGCATACCTTCACCAAGCATTACCATTTGCCTTTATACTCCAAATCCAGAGCTGGCTTCACCACTGCTGTGCTGCAGGGCCTTATAGCCACCCCTAATGCCTTATAGAACCAGCCTCCCTACCTCAGCTTTGGGATTCCACCCAAGTGTAATGACTGCAGCAGTGTCTCTTTTCATGTAGTCCAGGGAGGTACGCCTCAGGTCATTTATACCCACATTTACATTGGCAGAGTTTTATTTGTACCTGTTGTTGAGGGACCCAAGTGTGGGCGTTGTGGCTGATCCTGATGAAGTCATGTTGCATACTGACAAAAGCACTTATGATTTTGTCACTAAATATTTTTATGTCTCACTCTGTGGTTTGCTGATTTCGGCAACAGGTTGTAATATTTTTTTCCACCTTTTTTAGCAGTACCAGCAAAGACATTTTCATAATTCTATTCAGAAATGTGCAAACTCATAGTAAATTGTCTAGCTTCATGCTAAACACTTCTAAGCAGATTGCTGAAGTGCTTGTTATGTAGAATGACTTTGGCAAGGAAGGAACATAGGGAGCAGATTAATAGCCAGAAATAAACAATTAGACTGGTATTCCACAGCAGCTGTTAATTGAAAGGGCA
The DNA here is from genome assembly GCF_019279795.1 of Protopterus annectens. NCBI lineage: Eukaryota > Metazoa > Chordata > Ceratodontiformes > Protopteridae > Protopterus > Protopterus annectens. The sequence goes on from NC_056748.1 coordinate 999,130,033, forward strand.
CATCATGGAATACTAGGCATTTGCATATTTGTGCTTTCATAAAATTAATACTGTTCCTACCAGTTTCTCGGTTAGAGCCTCAATCCTCACCACTAACACCAGAGAGGGCGTCTCCTATATGAGGGAAGGATAACCAATACACACAGTAAAGTGCAATTTCCCGTAAGAACGCACAGAAATTAGTCAGTCTGGGGCTGGTCGCTCCCTTGCTCTCCAGGTCCCCAATAAGACTCCCCACTGGTACAGCTATAGGGTCCAGATCTCATCCAGCTGGGCAATCTAAAATCTCCAGCACCCTCTCTGTCCAACCAGTGCTTCGTGCCCCTGCCCAAGTAGCTAACATACACACACTTTGAGATAAGAGTTTATACAACCGCACAGACACTTTTGGGGAAGGCTGGCACAGGTTCTCCAGCTGTGCCCCTTTTACTCAGATTATACGGTAGAAGTTCTGCCACCACGCAGCTAATACTTATCAACTACTCAAAGGCCCTTAAAAGGGTGTCCAATTATTAGTGTACAATATTATTATACAATTGGTAGTGTAACTAAACAGTCAAGGCATATTAGTGACTTGGTACAGGATCCTTGTGTACATGCAATGTACTCTTAGAGCTTAACTTATCTCTATACAAAACAGCCACAGTTGAAATTTTTAAAATATTTAATAATAAATGAAAACACAAGACAATACTTCTTACTACACAGTGCTAGTCAAGAATTCAGACATCACACAGAAATACTTAAAATAATTCAGTAGTACAGTTTTGACATAACATAAAAACACTTGGTCTAATCTTTCTAGTTTCTAGCTATTTCCAAAAGAATCACAAGTCTAAGATAACTTACATAAGACAACAGACAGTGTTGTGAGTTGGATGGTCCAGACAAAAATACTTAATGCCTTCTGATTCTCTCTGTTAAAATTGCTGTTGCAGTCCTTGTTCCCATTACATCATTTCTTTTGCACTTTCCTGGTGTTCCCAGGCTAACCTATACTACATAACTGTTATCTTGCACCTGCCGGAAACTACATCAATAAAAGACATTCCACATGTAAACTATTATTCCTTAAGTTAAAACAATAGGCAGGATGCTTCACTCCAGACTCATCGACTCCAAATTCTAACATCAAAGGGACAGGCATGAAATAATTTCAACTTCAAAGGACAGACAAGAAATGCTTGACTTAGCTTTCATTATAGCAGAGGGCAATGTTGCTTCATTGTTTAAAGTTCAGCATTTTACAGCATATTAAGTCTATAGTTCAACATTCATATTTACAAATGACAGAATTATCTGCAAAATTCTATTTGGCTAGGCTGGCAGCCTTCACATTTTGAAATGTCTTTTTAGAAGTCTGACTCAACCAGCCTTTTTTTTTTTTTTTTAGTTCGACCTCTGACTTTTGCAGTTTTATCAGCTCATCTGAATATCTCTTTTTAAAGCTTTTTCCATTTTCCAGTTTTTCATTATATGACTTGATTATACTCCGGCGTCTTGTTTGTTTTAATCAGCTGTGAGCACATTTGACCTTTCTTCTAGATTACTGGAAGTCATGTCTTAAACCAAAGCTGGTGCTTGAACTGCTTTTTGCTGAACAGCTGCAGGATTCTTCCCAACCATTGTTTTTCTCACGTTTTATAGTTTAGTTTCTTTCAGGTTCTCTGAATTTCTTCTTTTCTGCCATCAAGGCAGTTCTATTAATAGTCAGTAACTGAAATTTACCCAAAAAGACAAATTCACTGGCTGTCTTTTCTGAGTTTGTTTTTACACTGGAGAGATGAAATTAAGTTGTTACTCTGTGCAACCATCTTGGAAGTCTCAGGATGAGACTCTGCTTTGAGTAAAATTCTGTGCCTTGCACCCTTTGATTCCTGAGAATCTCTGGCTGCTATGAACGTGGATTGGATTAAGTGAGAAATGGTCTTTAACATTAGAGGAAAAGTGACAAAAAATTGCAAAGCATCTCCAATTCTTTTGATCCCAAGTATGGCAGAAAATTTCCAATGAAATAGTATCTGTTTTTAACAATTAAAACAAATGCAAACTTCTGGAAACAGTCCAGTGGAGAAGGAGACTAGTCAAAATGGGTGGAATGGCTCTTCTCAACCTTGAGATTACCTCCCAGTTTTGATTAGTCTAATCACATCCTGTCTTCCAAATCCTCCAACATGCTTATGTGAACGCACACTTGCATGCACTGCTCTTTGCAGGGACTTGGTGAATATCCTTAACAGTAGTAGAAAGTCTAAAGGGCAAGGAGGTAAATTGAAAATACCAACTGTTTAGCTCTATTTTTATGCCCACCTCAGTATGAAGGGAATCTTTGACTTTGTCTGGACCATAGCATTGTTCAGGCCTTCACCAACGAGCGAGTAGAAGTGCCTTTGGAATGCACTACCTAATGTTTATCAAATATAGGCATGTCTATAAATTCCCTTAAATACTCTTGAGTCTCTGATTCCCTGGGATGCCATTCCATGACCATAAGTGCTCCAAACTTTTCCTTGGTGTATGAACACTGGAATAGTGAAGACTTGGAAAATAGAACTACCAGGATATGTACAAGCCTAAGTAATTTAAAATAGAAAAAAAAAGTTTGCTCCCATTTCCAAGACAACTTGGAGGCCAGACCTGGTTTGTGACCATTCTACCGATCTTGCATCTGTAGGTCATCTGTATTACAACAGCCTGCAGTGCCCCAGCAGGTCATCATCTAACCTTTGAGTGTAAGTTGGTGTTTTGCAGACCCCCACACCCACAGTGTTCTGGGTGACTGCTTGGATGGACCTGCTGGCTAATAGAAGTAGTAGTTCAGGAAATTTTATTTTGGGTATGTATCCAGACAAGCTTGGGCAGTAAATGCCTCTATATTATAGTATGGGACATTTCCCTGACTTCTAATCCCCATGTCTCTGCTCTGGGCAAGAAAGGATGAAGCCCATCTTATCCTAATAACTCACTCTGTTTTGGTCAAGACAACCCTGTCTTTTTTCTGTCTAGTACATGTAAGGAAGAAAGTGCCAAAAAGCTTTCTGGCCCTGTTTACCCTGCAGTGAGAGGCCCTGGTTGAAGGCCAATGGGCCTTTGCTGGGGCTCCTCCTGGTTTCCTGTAATGTACATATTGCCTGCAGTGTATGGATCAGCTACTAGGAATTTCTACTTGGCCAAATAGAAGTGTTTGTTACCTGGATGGCTTGTTTGGCAAAGGACTTGACATGTACACCTTTTCAGCCTTCTCAGTTTACCTGCTCCCCGATGTCCTCCTTGACATCTGTTTCTACAGTTAAATACTTTTTGAAAGGTGTCCTGATCCTCCTCTCATTAATTTATTTAAGCCGAGCTAGCCTTCACAAAACTTTCTCCGATGAAACAGTCTCTTTAGCATAAACACATTTCTGCATCGTGGATGCCAGACTTGACTCCTGCTGTCAGTCTTTTTGTTTTCTGTTCTGTTGTGATTATATTGTTTGGAAGAGACTGTAAGGGTTATTCAATTGGCTGTGAAATGGAGTGCTGATTAAGAAGCCTTTTCCTTGTGAATAATGCTCAGTCCCTTAGCATACTGGATGTGTACAAGTAAACCTGTTTAGCACATTTATCTAGTAACATTGAAATCTTAACCTGTGGGAATGATGCTAAGGGAATAGTTTTCCCACTTTGGATAGAAGTTGATTGAAAGATATTAGAAGATAGTTGCAGGAGTCGCTTTCTAAACATTACATGAAACTGTCTTTATGTATTTTTAGATGCTGAAGACGGTGACTCAGGACATTGACTGTTATTCAGGACATCCTTAAAAAGTGAAGTAAATGAAAGGATAGTTCACTTTGCTTCTGAAAGCCTCATGATCACTCCATGCAATCTATTTGGAGGTGTGGTGTTACCCATAGACCCGTCAAAAAATTCTATCTTGAAATTTGAAGGTTTCTTAAATTTATCTTCTGATGTTGAACCTGAAGATTAGAATGAATTTTTTTTTCAAACTCCTGAGAGGAAAGAGACTTGGTCTGCCAGAAATTCTCTCCTTTATTGGTGTAGGCAAGCATTTTTTTTTTCTTTTTCCAGATGTCCTTTTAAACATTCATAAGGCATCTATAAAGGTTCATGTCTGCATTAGTCCACTGAGGATACTGACCAGAGCTCCCTTCTGTTCGAAGTGTGGTTTTATTGTACCAATTTCAGATATTGCTTTGTTAATGGAAGGTTGCAGTAAGGAAGAAACCAAATAAGATGATGATCCCGAGTGCCACACTTGAAAATGCAACACACCAGAACTGCTAGGAGCATCCTCTGGATTTAATACAATCACTGGGGACCTTATTTTACATTTTGTATTTGGGTAGATAGGCTTGTCTGTGGACCCTTTTCATCCAAGACTACGGCCAATCATGGCAACAGTAAGACGATAAATAAGTAACCCTTTTTGTTTAAGAAGTTGACAACAGAAATACAGATGCATATTGTACCTGAAGAAGTGTAATCATGCAAGTATTCTTTAGTAGAACAACAATTTAAGTCCACTCCTACAGCAATTCATTGGAGTGTAGGAAAACAAAATGTCCTTAGTTTTGAACTTGAGTAGAATCTAGCAGATTATCATAGAAAAGTTTAGGTTATGCATTTATTTATTTATTGACTGGGATAGAAGACTGACCCACCTGAACCATTTTCAGGCTCACCACGGGGTTAACAGCCACAAAAGTCTGAGCAAAAAAATCTCTGCAATTATGCAGTATAAATGTAGTGACCATGTTGTTGCATGTTGAGCTTGACTGTGACATATCTGCATAAATCTTAAATAAGCAAAGGCATGCTCAGAATATACTTAAGAAAGTGAAGTGGCAGATGTTGATAGTAGACGTCCACATTTTGTGGTGTATTCTGTATTTCCATAGACTAAGAAGAGAACTGAAGCGTAGTAGGGATTGCGATAGAATTGTCATATGGGTTGGAAAAAAAAAAAAAAGGAAATGTGGGAGGAGTGGAGAGAAATATTAAGTTAGGGTGGGGAAGGAGTAGATCCTAAAGGGTGATCAGAAAGGAAGAATGTGTGGAGAAGGGCAGAAATGAGAACAGTAAAAAGTCCCAGATTGTATAGTGATTTAAATCCCTGAGATTGATTGAATGTAATTGGGAAGGCCGAGTAGTAGACCAGGTGATTTTTTTGTGAATTACACTAGGCTTGCTTTGTGAATATTTATTTATTTATTTTTTTAAGTTCCACTTGAAATTTCATGAGAGAGGATTGACTATATATATGTAGCGGAATGGATTATATCTTAGGTGTGAGAACTAAAAAAAACTGTGATTGGTGCATTTTAGTCTTGGGTGAGTAATGCAACAGTGAGAATATCATTGAAGTACTAAATGAGTATAATAAACATGCCTATATACTACAATAATGTTCTGTTATTGTGTAGTAAACTATTTTAAAAATGCTAAACTTAAGTTGAACATAACTAAATTCTAGTAGCAAGTAATTGCATACTTATCCACGCCAACATTCCATGACAAAGTGCTAAACCAAATTAAATATACAAAAGTTAGGCGGAACATAAATTCTAGAAGTAATTATGGTTTTGATGATAGAAATACTTGCCAAGCTGTAAGTGAAGCTAAACCTTCACTCCTCCTAGTGTGTGTGTGTGTGTGTGTCTTTCGGCTTTTCCCGGTTAGGGGTCGCCACAGCGGAACTCCGGTCCGCTAATGATTGGCAGTAGATTTTTACGTGCTGGCTTGCTGGGCCTAAAGCACAACCTTCAACGAAGGAACGCCCATTCACGCATGTCGCCATACAGAAGACGCTGTAACTGAGAATCGAACGGGCAACGTCTAACTTGGAGGCGACAACGCTACCGCAGCACCACCACCAAATTCTTATGCCACGTATTGTCTAATGTGGAGGTCTGTAGTTGATGAACATGGAAGATTATCGGCTTTCTGGCTAGCCTGTCTTTGAAGCAGTTCTGTTCTTTATCAAGTATTCCTTCTTGAAGCAGTCAGTGTTGGCCTAAATCTCTGAATATTGTTTTGGTATAGCATCCTAGCTTAAAGCGGCAAGCTTGAAGAAAGCTTTTTCAGTGGTATTTAACTTTGAAAGGAGCTAATTTCACTTGTACGAGGTCACAGATTCTAATGTGGTCTGGTTGTAAGAGAGTAACGTGTGGTGGAACGTAACCAGTATTAATGAGTTTATATGCGAGGGTGCTCAGGAATGATGAAGCTCTGGGTGTGATGGATAACCATTTGCCCTTAATGATAGTGTAGTGATGTTCTTCCTTGTTAAGGGATTTGAAGTGAAGGATTTGTTTTGCATTCTGTAGAAGATTTTTTGTAGCTGAAAGCATGCATTCTGTGTAGTTATTCAACTGTGTGTTTCAGGGCACACATGGTAGTGGAATGGTGTTGATTTAAGATGTTGCTCAGTTATTCTGTTTTTAGCAGTCCAGACTTAAGTGAGGAGAATGCTGATACTTAAGAAAACTTTTATCTTTATTTAAGGCAGTCATTTTGTGTGTAGTGCCCTCTTCAGAGTTTGAAATAGAGAGATTCATTCATTCATTTCTTTGTCTTTTGCATCTTCCACAGACTTATTCTCATTTATTAGATATGGCCATGTTATTTTTTTTCTGTTCCTTCTTTCCAGAGTCCATTAAATCTTTTTGGAGAGGAAAAGGGCGAGTTTGAGTGAAGTCATAGCATTTCCTTTGTGGTGTAAAAAAAAAAAAAACAAAAAAAAGGGACCGTGTCCTACTAAAGTTAGGAAACAATTTAATGATATTTTGAGTAAAATTTGTGAAGAAAAAATTAAATGATCAAGCTTGAAGCAATTGGCAGTTGTTCTGACTTCAAAGCATGGCTGCAGTGCTCTTGAAGTAGCATAAAGAAATGACAAATACTCCTAGCAAGTCTGATTTTTTTTTATGGGAACCATGCGCATCAGCCAGGCTTTAAATGAATGCTGGAATGAGGCTAGTGTTGGCCTTTATAAGGACATGGGCACAAGTGTATAAATTTCTTGTTGGAATAAAAATGGATAAAGTGAATAAAATCCAGACATCATTTCCTGTTAGAAGCGCAGCCATAAAATGCTCTGAAACTTCATTTCTGTCACCTTGATAAACAGTTTAAGGAACATTGATTTATTTTTTGGGTTTGAGCTCCCATACCCAAGGAGGCTGTGTTCCTTCATATTTTATTTGGAAAGAAGTCTCAGCCAGCCCTGGGCTCCATCTCATTTGTACTTGATGGGTAAAACATGCACAGATGTGGGAAAGTGTGGAAGGTACGAGCACTGTGTATGGTACTACTTTCAGTAATACTTCTATCTGTTACACTATTAAGGTGAGTAGTTGTAGAACTGAATTGTGTGTTTGTCTTTCGGCTTTTTCCTGGTAAGGGGTCACCACAGTGGAACTCCGGTCCACTAATGATTGGCAGTGGATTTTTATGAAATGCTGAGGTGCCAGCTCAACGCCCTGCCTTCAACTAAGGCACACCCATTTACGCACGCATGTCTTTCGAATGCTACCCAACCGCGGGGAGGACATGCAGACCACCTCTCCGCCCCTCTCTCTCTCTCTCTATATATATATCTACCCCCGCCCCCTTCCCAGTGACTTCCTTTGAGAGTTTACATAGTTCGTCCCCCAGCCGAAAGGCGCCATCTTTAATCTTTAATTTCTGCCCTCCACGCTGCTGCTGCTGTGTGTTCCTGGCTGTGATCTAATACTTTTCGGTAAGTTTCCATGTGTTTTTGTCCATGTAACTTGAGCACATATTTTGCCTGAACTTGTGATTTACTATAAGTGCCAATAAGTCTGTTGTTTAAAATTAACGCGACTGCGTCTAACAAGTAGATACTTAGTTTTAAATGTGATAGTTCTCTCATTTAGGTTGTGTACATGCCCTCATAGATACGAATGCGTTAATAACGCTTAGTGTACTTCATAGATAGGACTGTTAAGTCTAGAGGCTCTACTGTAAACGCAGTGCGTTTTACTATACTGCATGACTAAAAGGTGATTATATGTGAATAGAATCGCTTGTTCTGCTGTTTCTAGCTAGGTAAGGTTAACATCTTGCAAATAGATCCCTTTTGAATTATGCGACAGTGTTACATCAACAGGAACGGCTTCTTGTATAGGACTTTCCTTTTTAATGTTTGTTCTGCTAGATTAAACTGTCTACTCCTGCTTTCTGAAACACGGATGCGTTTAGCATATTTGGCCCACAATAAGCAGGAATGTACTGCCTTGCTGCTTAGCTTATTAGCTTGCCTCTGCTTTTTCCTACAATGGTGTACTAATCATGTGGGGCCATTGTTTTGCTGTCTCAGTATGTAAGGGAACGCTGTAAATGTAAATATTAATGTGTTATTTCTCTTTGGAGTGCTGGCTCCTTCAACTGAGTTGTCCCTACCTGTGTATATTTATTTTATATTGAACTGCTTAATGCCTTTAAACAGAGACTGCTTCTGGCCTAATCTCCTCTGTCACTACTTTATGGATTATACTAGTCCTTGCACGCCGTTTAGTGTTAGATCTCACTGTTTGTTGTGCATGATTTTACCAGCAATACCAAGCTGGG